>NW_025889505.1:51361-88917 GCF_002878395.1 Capsicum annuum
TATGATGACTCACATGTGTTATTATACTTATTTCATCCTCTCATGATTATGATGATTTTCTTCGGGCTATGTGAGTTTTTCATACATCCTGCATATTTCATATAAATATTTATGATGATGATGTTTATAAAACTGCATACACCCCCATATACTCAGTTCCTTTCCATGGTACTGACCCACATATTTGGATGTGGGCTGCATTTTCTCAGAATGTTGGTTCAGGTGCTCAGTTCTAGGTTCGACAGTGATTCTTCGGTCACGCTGTTCTACATCTTCTGTCGTGGTGAGTCCTCATGTTTCGAGGACGTGATGTCTGATGTTGGTTTCACAGAATTGTTTACATTTGATAACGGAGTATGAGTCAGTTGGGGCATGTCTCAATGGATCACTGGTTTTATTGATTCTCTTAGAGGCTAGTCAGACTAGTATAGATGTTGGGGGTTGACTAATAAGTCGTATTTTGTTATCTTTCTGAAATTCTTTTATTCTTGGATGATGATTACTCTGTTGATATTTGAGGGTCATTTATGAAAAACCCGTTGATTTGTGTTGAACTGAATAAAAATGACTCAAAGGGTTAGCTTGGGGCTACTCGTAGCCTCAGGCACCGTGCGACGCTCCGGGACCCATTTTTGGGGAGTTACATATATATGTATGGTTATGTGCATTGGTTGGTTTTACCTGATTTTCACTGGTTGGCATTATTTTATCCTTATCTTAAGTACATGCTATCGATCACTTGTTAACCCATCTACTGGCGGCTGTATACCCACTCTATGCAAGAACCGACCATTGTAATCCTCTTGCTAAGTGATCAAATTTGGGTACAGTTGATATTTGATTGAAGTGGTCGGCTTTCATAGTTCAGAAGGCATCTATTTCATGTCATGGTTTACTTTCCATATTTTTTGTCTGTTATAGACTTTGTTTATTGGCTATGATTAGGGGCATGTCCCGACTAGGTACTCTTTGGTTGGTCTAGAGGCTCTGTATGGACAACTGTGGATTAGGTATGGTATTGATTGTTTATGTTATATACATTTACATACGTTGGATTACTATTAATATAAATAATTTTATTTTATTACTTCTGCATTAGTTTGGTTGGTTTACGGGTGGTTAGACTTGGTTGGGTTTGTCTCGGTATAGACTTATCCCAAAGTCACCACATGGTTTAACACGCTATCTTGTTATATGTTCGGAATTCAGTCTACTCAAGGTATGGATTTGGTGGAAGTATTGGGTGATAGGAGGTGGTCCGCGGTCCTGATTGAACTTGGGATGCCCATTACGACAAGGCCCTAGTTTGGGTTGTATCAGGAAAAGACCTAATTGCCCCTTGATCTCAATGACCAAAGAGCTGACTCATAACACGTAACGTGCCATGACCCCCAACAAAGTAGGAATAGCCTCGCGTCGTGACCCCCAATCCTGGGAAGCAGGCCTCGTGCCGCGACCCCCAGCAAAGTGGGAATGGCCCTCGTATTGTAGGCCTATCACGAGGGATTGTTATTTCAGCTATCCAAACACACCCCAAACCTTGTTCGAAAGTCCCAAAACTCTCCCGAGACATACTTTTAACCTTCCTAAACTTGAACCAACTCGAAAACCAATATTTCAGAGTCGGGAAGACCAAAATAAAAATCCATAAAGTGTAGGGTTCTTGAAAATGGCTAAGTCCTCAACAGTTCATGAATTTTCAAGACTTGGACCCTATAAGCATGCAAATAAGAGTTAAATCAAGCTTTGAATATCACGAGGTATTACAAGTTCATAGGTTCAACTACAATTTCAATTTAGTCTTTGTATTTTAAAATTAATTAAGATCAATTCGGACCAAATTAATATTTTCAAAACTTGTCATTCTTTTCTAAAATATAAATCAACCCATACAAATCATCCATTTACAGTAAAAATGTTTTATTATTTCAAATTTTGAATTTTCTCTCTTTTTATTCTCTCTTGATAATACAAACAACAACTACTCAACATATTGCTCAACCCTTCACAACAGATCAATTTTCATTCCATTTTCAACCACTTAGTTGTTATTTTCAACTTTCTTCTTGCTTGTATCCATTGTTTTTTCTCTTTTCACATGTAACAAAGTTTGAGAAGAGTTCTACATTTGTTGTTTTTTAAAAAATTAGGGTTTTTTAGTTTATGATAAAAAAAACTTTTAGTTGTATTATTTTCAAGAATGGGTTAAAAATTTTGAGTTTTGATGCTAAATAATATAGGAAAAACCCAAGAAAACTCTAGTTTTTGTTGCAGTATTCTATTGACTATCGTGGTATTATTGGATGGTATTTTTGGTGGCTATTAGTAGTGTTCATATTATTGGTGTTAGTGGTCTTGGTGTTGGTGTTGGCGGTATTGGTATTAGTGGTGGTAGTGGTATTAGAGGTAGTGTTGGTATTGGAGGTGTTGGTGGTATTGGTGGTGTTGATGGTGATGTTGGTATTGGTGATGTTATTGGTGTCGGTGGCATTGGTATTGGTGTTGGTGGCATTGGTATTGGTGTTGGTAGTGTTGGTATTGGTATTGGTAGTATTGGTAAAGGTGTTGGTATTGGTGTTGGTATTGGTGTTGTTAGTGTTGGTATTGGTGGTATTGGTATTGGCGGTGTTGGTGTTGATGTTGGTGCTGGTATTGGTGGTGTTGGTGGCGGTGGTGTTGGTGTTGGTGTTGGTGGTGGCGTTGGTAGTTTTAACACCCCGTATTCTCCTAGCATAATCTAAGACCCAATACGTAAGTATTCGCATATAAAATTTACTGAAACACATTATTTTTTAGTTTAGAGCCTGCCATTGCGTAGAAAATTTGATTAGCTTTCCAATGATATAAAATTAGCCCAAATTCGATAACCGGGTAAGAAGTTATGGCAATTTTAAGTTTCAGTCGCAAAACCCCATTATTTTAACCTATAACGCATCGCGGAGAAGGCCAATCTCCTATTTGGAAAATTCCAGTGAGGCTCCACAATCCTGGCGCGTTACGCCATCGGTCAATTTGACATTTGTCAATTTCCAGTGGGCCTTCGCAATCCTGGCACATCGCTAGATGGCCAAATTGGCATCCACAGGCTTACCGCGATGGTGGCAAATCACGGTGTTTTTCCAGGTTTTAGTTTTCCCTTTTTTGGCAGCTTGGCGTGATAGTGGTGCGATGTGCCAAGGCCAAAAATTGGGATTTCAGTTTCCTGCTTGTCTTTTTAAATTTGTTTGAAGGTATTTGGGTCTTTTTCCTAAGCCCTAAACTCATCCTAAACATGAAATTTAACCCCTAATTGACCTAAATACTTATCATTATTTACTTTCTCTCAAATTAAAAATCCCTCTTTCAAGAACAAGAAACCCTAGCTCTCAAATTCAAGGTAATTTCTCAAGAACTTTCCAGTCATCTTTTCAAATTCATTATGCCAGATATGTTAGATGTTCATCCATTGATTCCTTTCATCCATGGAGTCCAAACAACCCTTTTTAAATTATAAAATTTTGATCTTTTCAAGATTTACTATGTTTTAAATTATGATTTCATCCATGACTTCCCATAAACTATAATTTCATACTATGTTTCAATGAGATTATTGATGTTATTCGATTCCCCAGGTTTTAGTGTTATCATTTATTGAATTAAACCATGACTTAGTGTTTTCCATGTTACTTTCATGTCAATTATGCTAGTCCTTTAGTATTTCCATGATTTGAATAAACTATGAACCACAAGTGTTTGATAAAATGCCTACAAGAGTAAATGTTTTATGAAAGCCTTCATGTTATGCTCCCCAAGTTTTGGTGTCATATTAATATTGTTGTTTTGAGTCCTGGGGTTATTGAATACCCAAAAACCATAGTTGTTTATTTAATCTAGTCTCAGTATATCACAGAATAACTTTAGATTTTATCATGATCATTATCAGAACAGTCAGTTAAACTCAGAATAGTCCAGATTTTAGTGTCATTCAGCTGGGAGTAGGACTTAGTACCAAGCGAGTGTAGGGATGGCAGCTTCCCCGTCAGATAGGCAGAGTCATTAGTAGCAGTCTCTATACTCCAGAACTATTTAGCCAGCGTAGAATATGAGTAGTCATCCATCAGACAGGGCTTGACTTTCTTGCAGGGATCACCTGTTAGTTCAGGATTGACACCCTTAGTCCTTTGGACATTATATGAGTTTAGTGGATCCAGACAACCATCGTTACTACCCGTGGAATGGTATTAACACCCTTCCAATTGGAGTTACAGGTTAGACCCCGATTAGCTCAAATTAGGGAATGTCGGTTAGATGATACCTCCCACAGTCTCAGATGTAGTCTCAGTTATAGTTTCAGCTTAGTTATCCAGTCTTAGTGTTGTTTGACCAAAGCATACAAATTTCAGTTATCTCAGTATTTCAGTATTTACAGATTTTACTCAGTTTATGTCATATGCTTGGCCATGTATCCTCAGTATTTATAGATTTTTATGCATTTTTAGTAGCTACAGATTCCATGTTTTCTATTCAGTACTCCATGCTTTACATGTATGTCCAGTTAATTCTTATCATTCCTATTCATGAGACCATGCATATCAGCCAACCTTATTTAGCATACCAGTATATTCAAAGTACTGATCGCATACCTTTTCTTTTACGCTATGATGTCTCATATTATAGGTGCTGACGCTCAATTCTTAGATTGACCTAGATTCTCAGATTATTAGCAATTACAGTAGCAGTGGTGAGTCCTCATCATCCGAGGAAAGATTATATTGCTTTATGTATTTATCTCAATAGTTAGTAGAGTTAGTTAGGCCTGTCCCATCAACTCACAAAATTTAGTTTAGAGGCTTTTCAGACACTACAGTTAGCTATTCAAACTATTCAGATTTTAGTATTTATATAAAATTCATAATTCAGTAGTTATTTTAGTATTAAAACCTTATGGCATTTCAGTTATTCTTCCGTATTCACAATTAAATTATTCAGTGCTCACAGTAGGTACCAGCTCATAGGTTAACTTGTAGTCTCTCAGGACCGTATGCACTGTGTAACGATTAGGGGGTAGTCTCGGGTTATTACAAACTTTGTATTAGAGCCTAAGGTTTTAAAGTGTCCTAGGAAGTCTAAAATCTACATCGAGTAGAATCTTGTGCATGGGTGTGTAGCGCACCACACTTATGGACGTGAAGTTACAAGGCATTTTGGAAAAGTTTCCTTTCTTTCAAGTATTTATGTCATGCGAGTGAGCATGAGCTCAAGTTAAAATATCAGTCTAATCCATTTCTTTCTTCTGTTTACAGAGCATGCCTCCCAAGAAGAACGAAAGAAGAACAGGAACTCAGCCGGCCCCTCAGCCCGTTCAAGCAAATCCACTGGAGGAGCATGTCTCTTACACAAAATTCAGGGCTCTATTCACTACTCTAGCAAACTCCTTAGCAGCACAGAATGAACGACTAATCGCTGTTCCAGCCAACCCAGTGGCCAATACTGTTGTAACTAGAATTCAGGATTTCACCAGAATGAATCCTCTTTTTTTCATGGGATCCAAGTTTGAAGAGGATCCACAAAAATTATTAGATATGGTTCAGAAGGTAACGGATGCTATGGGGGTAACATCTTGTCAGAGTGCTGAGTTGGCTGCATAACAATTGCAGGATGTAGCCCATACTTGGTTTAAGCAGTGAAAAGTTAATAGAGGTGTTGATGCAGGGCCTATAGAATGGGAAGAGTCTGCCATAACTTTCTTGGACAAATTCTTTCCATTAGCGTTGAGGGAGGCCAAATTGTTAGAATTTATTAATTTGAGATAAGGCAGCATGAGTGTGAGGGAGTATTCTCTCAAGTTCACTCAGTTTGCTAGATATGCTCCTCATGTGGTAGTTGACAGTAGGTTCAAGATGAGTAAGTTTGTGTTTGGTGTGTCTGATAGTGTGGTCAAGGAGTGTAAGATCGCAATGCTGATTAGTGAGATGGACTTTTCTAGGCTAATGGTCCATTCTCAATAGATAGAGGAGCAGAAGATTAATAAGAGGGAGAGAGAAAACAAGAGAGCTAGGATGGGTAGTTTTAATTTTAATCAGCCAAAGTCAGAAGGTGGTAACCGTCCTCAGTTTCATCAGAGGTCTTCAGACCCAACACCTTCTTCATCTAGTCCCCAGTACCCAAATTTAGAAACAATAAAAGGGATAGGGCACTAGGATCTAAGTCTCAGGTCAGTGTTAGTAGTGCTCGTACAAATTCTCTATGTTAGAAATATGGCAGACACCATTAGGGTGAGTGTAGAGCGGGTAGTGATGTGTGCTTCGGGTGTGATAATCCAGGATATCGAATTTAGGAGTGTCGAGTAATTTCTCAAAAAGATAGAGATGTGCGATAACAGGGCAAGTCCCATCAGCCATCAGTTCCATCCGGTCGCCCAACTCAGCAGGGTGCCACTTCCAGTACTACCAGTGGTCAGCGTCCGAATAGATTATATGCTCTTCAGTCCCGCCAAGATTAGGAAAATTTTCCTAACATAGTTACTGGTATGTTGCAGGTATTTCACTTACATGTTTATGCTTACTAGACCCTGGAGCTTCTCTTTCTTTTGTAACTTCATATATAGCTGTCAATTTCAGAGTCAGTCCCAAAACTCTAGCAGAGCCCTTTTCAGTGTCTACTCCAGTAGGTGTTTCCATTGTAGCCAGACAGGTATATAGGAGCTGTCTGGTCACAATATCTCAAAAAGTTACCTCAGTTGATCTTGTAGAGTTAGAACGTCATTCTCGGCATGGATTGGCTCCACTCATACTAACCTTCAGTTGACTGTAGAAACAGAATAGTTTATTTCTAGTTCCCAAATGAACCAGTCCTTGAATAGAGAGGTAGTACTATAGCTCGTAAGGTTCAGTTGATTTCATACCTTAGAGCCAGGAAGATGATATCGAAGGGGGCTATTTACTATCTTGTGTGAGTCAATGACTCTAACTCAGAAACTCCAACTCTTGAGTCAGTTCCAGTAGTAAATGAACTCTCAGATGTGTTTTTTGAAGATCTTCCCGGGGTTCCTCCGGAAAGGGAAATTGACTTCAGAATAGACTTTCTCCAGATACTCAGCCTATATCTATTCTGCCCTATAGAATGGCTCCAGATAAACTCAAAGAACTGAAAAAAGAGTTGAAGGATCTCTTAGATAATGAATTCATCAGATCCAGCATCTCCCCATGGGGCACACCTATTCTATTCGTGCGTAAGAAAGACGGTTCTCTCAAAATGTGTATAGACTACCATCAGTTGAACAAGGTCACAGTCAAGAATAAATATCCATTTCCTAGAATCGATGATTTGTTCAACCAACTTTAGGGTGCTAGTTACTTTTCCAAGGTAGACCTCAGATTAGGCTATCATCAGCTTAGAGTCAGAGAATGCGATATTTTGAAAACAGCTTTCCAAACTCAGTATAGTCACTTTGAATTTCTAGTCATATCTTTTGGTCTTACAAATGCCCCAGTAGCCTTCATGGATTTGATGAACCATTGTTCAAGCAGTACTTGGACATGTTCATCATAGTATTCATTGATGGCATTCTTATTTACTCCCGTAGCAAAAATGATCATGCAGACCATCTCAGAATAGTATTGCTAACTCTTAGAGCCCATTAGGTGTTTGCTAAATTCAGTAAGTGTGAATTATGGCTAAGATCAGTAGCTTTACTTGGCCATATTATTTTCAATGATGGCATTAGAGTTGATCCTCAAAAGACTAAAGCAGTGAGAAACTGGCCTAGACCCATCTCTCCATCAAATATCAGGAGCTTCTTGGATTTAGCTGGCTATTACCGTCGATTTGTTAAAGGGTTCTCTTCTATTGCATCCCCCATGTCCAAATTGATTTAGAAGAAAGTTAAGTTTCAGTGGTTAGATTCATGCGATAAAAGTTTTCAGGAGTTGAAGACTCGACTCACCTCAGCCCCAGTTCTTACTCTACCATATGGTTCAGATGATTTTGTTTTGTACTATGATACATCCAGAGTAGGTTTGGGTTATTTCCTCATGCAGAGAAGTAAGGTCATAGCCTACGCCTCTAGATAACTTAAGCATCATGAGAAGAATTATCTGACTCATGATCTTGAGCTAGCAGTAGTAGTATTCGCCTTAAAGATTTGGAGGCATTACTTGTATGGGATGCATATAGATGTGTTCAAAGATCACAAAATCCTTTAGTATGTGTTCTCTCAAAAAGATTTGAATTTGCATCAGAGAAGATGGTTAGAGTTATTGAAGGATTATCACATGAGTGTTCTGTATCATCTGGGCAAGGACAATGTAGTGGATGATGCTCTAAGTAGAATTTCTATGGGTAGTGTAGCTCATGTTAAGGAGGGTAAGAAGAAGTTAGCTCAGGAAGTTGATCAGCTTGCCCGACTAGGTATCCATTTACTCGATTCAGTAAAAGGTAGTGTATAGGTGCAGAGTAGCTCAGAGTCATCTCTAGTTTCTGAGGTGAAGGAAAAACAGGATAGAGATCCCAGTTTAGCTAAGTTGAAAGAATCAATCAGAGATTAGAAAGTAGAGGTTTTCTCCCAAGAGGGAGATGGTGTGTTGCGCTGTCAGGGTAGATTATGTGTGACTGGTGTAGATAAGTTCAGGCAACAAATTCTTGTAGAAGCGTATGGTACGCTTTACTCTATTCATCTAGGGGTAACTAAGATGTACCATAATTTGCAAAAGATCTATTGGTGGAGTGGGATGAAAAGAGATATTATAGAATTTATAACTAAGTGCTCTACTGCCAGCAAGTCAAGGTTGAGCACCAAAAGACTAATGGCCCCTGCAGGAGTTTAATATTCCCATATGGAAATGGGAGGAAGTGAATATAGACTTTGTGATAGGTTTTCCTCGTACCCATCATCAGCATGACTCTATTTGGGTTATCGTAGATAGGATGACCAAATCAGCTTATTTCTTGCCAGTATATACCTCTTACTCTGCCGAGGACTATGCCAATATCTACTAAGAGAGTTGGTTAGGTTGGACTGTGTTCCTTTATCTATCTTCTAAGATAGAGGTACTCAGTCAAAAAGTGTTCCAAAAGGGTCTTGGTACCCAAGTCCACCTCAGTACCGCCTTTCACCCTCAGATAGACGGTCAAATAGGAAGGACCATTCAGACTCTTGAGGATATGCTAAGAGCATGCGCTATTGATTTCAAGGGTAGTTAGGATGACTATTTGCCTTTGATTGAATTCACATACAATAAAAACTATTATTCCAGTATTCATATGGCTCCGTTTGAGGCTCTCTATGGTAGGAGATGTAGATATCCAATTGGTTGGGTTGAAGTAGGTGAGGCCATAGTAGTAGGGCCTGACTTGGTGTTTGATGGATTAGACAAGGTTCTGTTGATCAGAGAAAGGCTTAGGGCTTCCTAGAGCTAACAGAAATCATATGCAGATGTGAGGAGAAAGGATCTCGAGTTTGAGGTCGGTGATTTTATATTCTTGAAAATCTCCCTCATTAAGAGAGTGAGGAGATTTATCAAGAAAGGGAAACTCAGTCCTTGATATGTCAGTCCCTTCAGAATTCTCAATCGTTTTGGAAAGGTAGCTTACGAGCTTGAATTGCCTTCAGATTTAGCCTCAGTGCACCCAGTGTTCCATGTCTTATTTTTGAAAAAGTGTATTGGTGATCCAGTCGTAGTTGTTCCCTTAGAAAGTGTAGATATTTAGAACAGTCTTTACTTTGAGGAAGTTCCAGTCAAAATTTTTTATCATCAAGTTTGTAGACTAAGGGACAAAGAAGTTCCACTAGTTAAAGTTCTTTGGCGGAATCAGTCCGTTGAGGAAGACACTTGGGAAGCAGAGGCAGATATGAGGATCAAGTACCCTCATCTCTTCTCCGTGAATCCAAATTCAGTACAAGGTATCAAATTTTTGTAAGATTTTTCCCTATCATGCTCATATTCAGTTGCACATCATGTTCATGTCTGTCGTACATTCATGAATTAGTTCAGTCATTCATTCCATGTATCATACATGCATATTCAGTGTGTAAGCTTAACCTATCAGTTCCCTCAGCTTAACCAGTTTCATTCGGGGATGAATGATCCCAAGGGGGAGATATTGTAACACCTCATATTTTCCTAGCATAATCTAAGTACTAAAATATGAGTATTCATATATAAATTTTTTTGAAACACTAATTATTTTTTAGTTTAGAGCCTGTCATTGCATAGAAAATTCGATTAACTTTCAAAGGATATAAAATTTGCCCAAATCCGATAACCGGGTAAGAAGTTATGGCAATTTTAAGTTTCAGTCGCAAAACCCCATTATTTTAATCTATAGTGCATCGCGGAGCAAGCCAATCTCCCATTTGGAAAATTTCAGTGAGGGTCTACAATCCTGGCACATCGCGCCATAGCTCAATTTGACATTTGTCAATTTCCAGTGGGCCTCTGCAATCCTAGCGCATGCGGAGATGGCCAAATTGGCATCCACAGGCTTACCGCGATGGTGGCGCATCGCGGCGTTTTTCTAGGTCTCAGTTTTCCCCTTTTTGGTGGCTTGGTGCGATAGTGGCGCGTTGTGCCAAGGCCAAAAATTGGAATTTCAGTTTCCAGCTTGTATTTTTAAATTTGTTTGAAGGTATTTGGGTCTTTTTCCTAAGCCCTAAACTTGCCTTTTGAACAAGAAACCCTAGCTCTCAAATTCAAGGTAATTTCTCAAGAACTTTCTAGTCATCTTTTTAAATTCATTATGCCAGATATGTTAGATGTACATCCATTAATTCCTTTCATCCATGGAGTCCAAGCAACCCTTTTTAAATTATAAAATTTTGATCTTTTCAAGATTTACTATGTTTTAAATTATGATTTCATCCATGACTTCCCATGAACTATAATTTCATACTATGTTTCAATGAGATTATTGATGTTATTCGATTCCCTAGGTTTTAGTGTTATCATTTATTGAATTAAACCATGACTTAGTGTTTTCCATGTTACTTTCATGTCAATTATGCTAGTCCTTTAGTATTTCCATGATTTGACTAAACTATGAACCGCAAGTGTTTGATAAAATGCCTACAAGAGTAAATGTTTTATGAAAGCCTTCATGTTATGCTCCCCAAGTTTTGGTGTCATATTAATATTGTTGTTTTGAGTCCTGGGGTTATTGAATACCCAAAAACCATTGTTGTTTATTTAATCTAGTCTCAATATATTACAGAATAACTTTAGATTTTATCATGATCATTATCAGAACAGTCAGTTAAACTCAGAATAGTCCAGATTTTAGTGTCATTCAGCTGGGAGTAGGACTTAGTACCAAGCAAGTGTAGGGATGACAGCTTCCCCGTCAGATAGGCAGAGTCATTAGTAGCAGTCTCTATACTCCAAAACTAAGTAGCCAGCATAGGATATGAGTAGTCACCCATCAGACTAGGCTTGACTTTCTTGCAGGGGTCATCCGTCAGTTCAAGCTTGACACCCTTAGTCCTTTGGACATTATATCAGTTTAGTGGATCCACACAGCCATCATTAGTACCCGTGGCTCAGTATTAACACCCTTCCAACTGGAGTTATAGGTTGGACCCGGATTAGCTTAAATTGGGGAATGTCGGTTAGATGATACCTCCCACAGTCTCAGATATAGTCTCAGTTACAGTTCCAGCTCAGTTATCCAGTCTTAATGTTGTTTGACCAAAGCATACAAATTTCAGTTATCTTAGTATTTCAGTATTTACAGATTTTACTCAGTTTATGTTATGTTCTTAGTCATGCATCTTCAGTATTTATAGATTTTTATGCATTTTCAGTATCTACAAATTTCATATTTTCTATTCAGTACTCCATTCTTTACATGTATGTCCGGTTAATTCTTATCATTCCTATTATGAAATCATGCATATCAACCTACCTTATTTAGCATACCAGTATATTCAAAGTACTGATCGCATACCTTTTCTTTTACGCTATGATGTCTCATATTATAGGTGCTGACGCTCAATTCTTAGATTGACCTAGATTCTCAAATTATTAGCAATTACAGTAGCAGTGGTGAGTCCTCATCATCCGAGGAAAGATTATATTACTTTATGTATTTATCTCAATAGTTAGTAGAGTTAGTTAGGCCTGTTCCATCAACTCACAAAATTTAGTTTAGAGGCTTTTCAGACACTACAGTTAGCTATTCAGACTATTCAGCTTTTAGTATTTTTATTAGATTCATAATTTAGTAGTTATTTCAGTATTATAACCTTATGGCATTTTAGTTATTCTTTTACATTCACGATTATATTATTCAGTGCTCACGGTAGGTACCAGCTCATGGGTTAGCTTGTGGTCTCTCAGGACCGTAAGCATCATGTAACGACTAGGGGGTAGTCTTAGGTCGTTACAATAGTAGTGGTGGTGGTCTTGGTATTGGTGTTGTTAGTGTTGGTGTTGTTGGTATTGGTATTGATGGTGTTGGTGTTGGTGTTAGTGTTGTTGTTGATGGTGGTGGTAGTATTGGTGGTGGTGTTGGTATTGGTATTGGTGGTCCATCTATGGCAACAGGTGGAACATCTGTTGGGAGATATTAAAATAGGTCTTCAAATAGATTCCCCATCTGTTGCAAGAAATGTTTCAGCTGCTGGTATAAAACAAACCAGTAGCAAGACTATTTTTCTTTTCTAATAGGTTGTTCATCTATTGCAACAGGTTATGCATTTGTTTTAACAGATGGTTCATCTGTTCCAACAGATGGGTTATCTGCTGAAATATTTTTTGTAATGTGTTGTATAAAAATTTATTGAATTTTGTCTTACCTTTTTTTAAAAAATTATGTAGACATTAATTGTAATATATTTTTATTTCTCTCTTGTTTGTTGGTAAAAGATGTCTCCCAAAAGAAAAGAAATTAAAAGTGGATCAACTTCTGACCGCCTAACAAAAAAGGCTAGAGTATAAATGGATTTGGAGGAGTTTCCTGAACAATCTCAGTTAGGGAAAAGTGAAGCTGAGAAAAGTTATAAAAATGATGTTGAGGGAGGTGGAGAAGGGTCTGTAGAGGGTGGTCAGGATAATAAAAGTGAGGAGGAAGAATAAAAATATAAACAAGAAGAGAAGGAAGTAGAAAGTGTGAAAAATAATGATGATCAACATGATAATAATGCATCGCCAATGGGACGTGAATTAAGATCGAAATTCCACAATGATCCTATCCAAACTATTAGTATTAACAGGTTTCAAGTTGAGATATCGATAGATAACGCTGCATAATTAACTGGTGATTTTGTATTTAAATCTATGTTAGGGAAACCTTTGATGATTTTAGGAATGCTATGAAGAAGGAAAAACTAGAGGAATTTTTTAAGAAGAGCTGCTTTGGACACTTTTTTAAGCTGCCTGAAGAAAACAATGCCCATTTTCAAATAAGCATGGTATATGGCCTTCTCAAGCATAGGATCAAGTATGGGGGATGATAAAGATTTGAAGGAGGGGGCAAAAAGATGAATGAAATATGGATCAACTACTGTGGCATGCTGGTTTGTTTTGACATGAAAAAGTTTACCATAGTGACAAGCTTAAGATACGATCGTCCAAAAGAACCTTTCATCAAGGAAACACTCCTCAAAAAGTCCAAGGCAAGCAGGACAACCAAACCACCACCATCAAATAAAGGCAAGACGTTTTTCAAGCAACCACCCATAAAAACCAACAAATGCAATGAAAAAATAGATGGGTTATTAGACATTGCTGGACGTGGCTACAAAACGATGATGTTGTTAGAAGATCTCAAGGATAAAACCATACCAAAGAAGTACATGGAGCAATTGTACTTAGTTTGGTTTGCCCATTCTGTTATATTGGCAAGAGATGTCTACAAAGTCATAAAAGATGATTTGTTGGAGATTACTAAGGATTTTGAGAAATTCAACAATTATCCCTGGGGATATGACAACTACAATTTAACTATCAAATATTTATTGACAAATCTATCCCCAAAGACAATCTCCTTATACAGCTTTCCTTGAGCTTTCATGGTAAATTTAATCATTATTTATTTATGCTTACATTAGTTTATATTGAATAATTATTATGACTTTTTTATTTACTTCCTGTTTATATTTTTTAGGCCTAGGCATTTGAAGTCATTCCTCCCATCTAAAAGCAGGTCAAGGATTACCTGGATGAGGTTTCTCATCCAAGGATTCTTAGGTGGTTGGCTGCAAAGAGCTTCACAAGAATTAAGGAGGTTGATCTTTTTAACCCTCCAGATGATGTAGTAAGTCTTATTTTAAGTAAAATAATTTGAATCAATGAATAATATTAAAGCATACGGTCCATCTATTCAACAAATGGATATTGCAACAGATGGACCATCTGTTCCAATAGATGGATCATCTATTACAATTTATCTTAAGATTTCCCATCTGATGCAAAAAATGGGTAATTTGTTGCGATAGATGAGTCATTTTTTACAACAGATTATCCATCTGTTGCTTTGTTTCTCAGAACCTGACTTAATAGATTACCTATCCATTGCAACTTATGTAATAAATGGGTAATCTGATGCAACAGATGGTTAATCTGTTGCCACATATGAATCACTTGTTGGAACATAAATATCATCTGTTGTATAAGTTATTTGTGTTAACATATTACCCAACTAACTTCAAATTATTATTTGATTTAAACGTATCTACTCTTTTTTTAGGTTGTGCATCCATGGATTGTACCTAATGAGCAAGAGTTGGAGATGACTTTTTTTATGACTCTTGGTCTTGTTAATATGATAACATACCCAACGATGGAGTTAATAAAGAAGAAATTGGCTAGAGCAACAGTCATAAGAAGAGCAGTTAGGTAAGGTCAACCTCATGTTGAGACTCTTCATAACCAACCTGCTGCAACAAATATGGGTGCTTCTTCTGGGGGTGTTGCTGGTGGAGTTGTTGATGTTGGTGGAAGCCATGCTGACGCTGATGTTTCTTCCATTCATGATGATGGGCATGCTGATTCTCAAGAAAAAATAAATATGTTTGAAATCACCCTTTATAGTAGTCCCTCTCACCCCTCTCCACTCTCATGTTCTTATTGCAAATGCGATGGGTGCATGGATAGACAGGATAAACTCTTCTGAAAAATAGATGCTCTCATAAATGTTGTCAATAAATTGAAATCTAAGAGGGGTATATACCATCAAAGAAGGTGAGAGATCCATACACACCTGCAGTGGAGATTAGGAAGAAGAAAAAAGTAATTAAACATACACTCTCAAATATGCAACCAAAAAAATTGCAAATCCTCCTCCTCCAATAGTTGATGAAGTTCAGGGACCATTGAAGAAGGTGAAAATATATGCAAAACTTGATGCCAAACAGAAGGTTGTTCTGAGAAAGTACATAAATTATAAGCAACATGCAAAAACCTTCAGCGCGAATATCTTCCCCCTCAAGACTTCAAGAAGATGACAGATATAGAAGTGCGGTATAAGGACTCAGTAAGTTACTTTTCCTAACCTAGACTTCTAATCTACGCCATGAAGAAGAAGCTATGCAACATATGTGTCATCTGTTACAACAGTTGGGTATTCTAGTGCAACTGGCGGTTCATCTATTGTAACAGATTATCCATTTGTTGCATAAGTTGCATTAGATGGGCAATCTGTTAACAAATTCAGAGAACCCTATGCAACAGAGAGACCATCCGCTGTATCTTTACACTTTGTTTTTCTTTTTTAAAATTACTTACCTCTTTAAAAATTGTTTTCTTACATAACAGTATGTTGATGAAATTCTCTACCTCATGAGGGGCAGACAATTAGCGTACTCGGATGCTTATGATGTTGCGATAGGGTAATGGACCTCAACTTCTATAACTATTTCAAAAATAGGTATGATGATCTCATTTAGCAAGCGTCAACTCTCGGTGGCCCGATATTTAATTCGTTAGTTTTTAGGTTCGAATGGGATGAAGATATGATTGAATATGTTAGAGGGAAGAGGCCATATCCACATGATAAGGACTAGATCAACTAAAAGAGAATTCTTGCAGTCAGGAACGTGGACGTAAAATATTTTTTGGCTCTTGAGATACCACTCGAGAATGGAATGATGAAGTTTTATGACTTCAAATTACCAGTCTTCAAAGAGGTTAATTTTCTTACCAAGATGCAACCACTATTGGACTTGTTCCCCAGCTTGTTGAAGCAAAGTAAACTGATGAATCATTTGCCAGCGAAAGTGTTGAATGAAAAATGGAATTTTGAAGGTCGAAACAAAAACAAGGACCTTCCAAAAAATCAACTGATGTCGCGTGCGGGTCATACGCGCTTGCACACATTGAATGTTTGCTAATCGACACAGAAATGACCAACCCAACAACCTTTTTATGCGACAACATTGTGGCAAGGATGCAAGAGGTCTGGGTTTATGGGGTAATAATTAAAAGGTTGGAGTCTGTGTATGTAAAAGAAAAAGATGTAGAAACACAAAAACCATGACAATTTTTATTCCAAGTAACTTTACATGTAGTGACAATTTTGTATGTTTGATGACAATTGAATTGGTTTATTAAATTTGGAAACTTATGAATTACTACAAAAAAATAATTACTAAGTTAAGATATTACAACAAGTGCATTATATAGATATATAAACATCTTCATAATGCAACAGATAACCAATCTATTGCAACAGGTAGTCTATCTATTGTAACAGATAGTCTATCTATTATGACAGATAGTTTATCTGTTGCAGTAGGTTGGTCATCTGTTGCATTATGCAGATGTTTATATCTAAGTCTATCTGTTGCAATAGATAGTCTATTTATTGCAATATATAATCTATCTGTTACAATAGATAGGTCATCTATTAGAATATAAAAGTAGTAGGAAGACCTATTTGATAATTTTCAACAGATGACTTACATGTTGCAATATATGTCTAAATCAGTTTGATAGTTTCCAATATATATGTCGTCTGTTGCAACAGATCCATTATTTGTTGTAATATTTGAATTTAGTATTCTATTTCAATTAATAAGTTTAAATCTAAGGATAAAATAAAATTCATAGACGAAATAAAATAAATTGAAGCCTTCAAAAATTACATGAAATAAATGAATAAATAAATGATATGCAAAAAAATTATTATGGGTACAGATGACCTACTCAACAAATAAATCAATAATTTAAGTTTTGATGCCAACAATTCATAATGAGAGATTATTACTTTGACAAACTTAAGCTATAATGATCTACTCAATATGGACAAGTTGTTCTTCATCCGGTGCTATAAAATTCAGCTTTGATTATCGTGGATCTTTAATGTCGCTTGCATACGATTTTTGAGATTTTGCTTCTCCATATTTTCATAAAAGAGTAGAATATATTTTATGGAGTAATCTAGCATCAAGTCCATCATTTTGTACTTCTAATCGATTGCTCAAATACTCGACAAAAGTGACAATAGAAAGACTGCAATCCCTGCGTTTGTAAAAATCAGATAATTCATATCTTTCAATTAATGTAAGCATTGTGAAATTTATGAAATAAAACTAAATCATGATACTTACAGTCTACCACTGGGTTGTTGAGAAATTTCTTCAACATATTCTACATCAAATGGATTACCCCTTTATCTAGATATGCTTCAATCGTCGAGCAATAAATACGAACCTTTTGGTCCAAAAAGCCACTTACATTAAAGTAAGTAGGCAATATTTTGGCTAGCTTTTGTATCTCAAATGATGGCCCAAAATATCTTCTTCCCAATATCAAGTCATAAACTTGGATACGCCTCTATTTTAAAACGACGACCGCCAACACCTAATGAAATTCATCACCATAATTCATTAGGATGTACACTTCATCGACCAAATGTCAAGGTAAACCAACTAAAAGTCTAAAACCTTTGATAATGTTGCTTAAGCATTCCTCATTTCAGAAAACTTTCGGTTGTTGTTGACAATACCTATTGTAGGCATTATTGATGTAAACTTTGTACAAATAATTGCCTGATGTGTATCTGTATTATTCTTATGCTTTCTACTTGGACTTCTTTCGGAGGTAGTAAAAATGACATCGATGTGCTGCATATATTATCAAACATTTTAGATTACGTGAAAATAAAATTAATACATATATACAATTAAATAAAGTATTAATAGTAAGATTTATGACATTTATACCTCATCATTTCAACAAGTTTGGGATTGTAACATCAAATAGAATCAATTTTTCATTCTGGGATGTGAAACAATAAAGTTGAACATATCAAAATCAAGACCCGATTGGTTCACTTTGTAGTGTTCGTCATTTTATTTTATACATGATTTAGATATGTTAATGTCATATTTTTACGAGAAGAATAGTATAAATCAATATGTTTTAAGATAATTTATGTACCTGTTGGCATAAAGTTTTAACAGCCCATCGACAATCCATTTTGAATAATCGTTGATCAACTTTGTTGGTTTTGTTGGAGCCTCATCTGAGATATTGAACCCTTTAAATGGGTAATTCGTTCGTTCTTCTGGACTGACAGGCTTCACTTTTTCTTCATCTTTGGAAGCATTTGATGGATTATCAACTGTGATATTATGTTGTTCAACAGTAAATTCTGCTGTGACATCCACCCGGAACGCTAGAATTGTCAATGCTAATCACAGAGATATAAAAAAATAGAAAAAAATAACCCACCTGTTGGAGGAAATCAAATAGGTCTTCTTCCTATTCTAATTTATCCGAACAGATTATCTATCTATTGCAACAGATGGGTCATCTATTGGGATAAATTAAAATAGGAGGAAGACCTATATGATAATTTCCAACAGATGACCTATCTATTGCAATATATGACTCATCTGTTTGGACAAACTAAAATAGTAGGAAGTCTTAATTTAATTTGTCCCAATGGATTCCCCATCTGTTGCAATAGATAAGTCATCTGGTGGTACAAATTAAAATAGTAGGAAGACCTGTTTGATTTTCTAAAACAACCAAGACATATGTTGCAAAAAATAACACATCTAATGCAACAGGTTATTCAACTCTTGCAACAGATGTATATATCTGTTTGATAATTTTCAGTAGATGTGTCATTTGTTGAAACAAATATGTAGTCTGTTTATTTGTTGGAACAAATGATATATATTCACCTTCTTCAACTCATGATGCTCTCTTATGGCCCTTTCACATTGATCGAAACTGTAAGACAAAGAAGAGGAGTTGTAATTTTACTTTTTTTAAGGCTTGGTAATGCCTTGGAAATTTCTTTCATTCTCCTTTTAGCCGCCTTAATATCTAATAGAGCGTATGGATATGAAATCTTCTTTGATGGAATGACACCCCTCTTAGATGTCAATTTCTTTATAGAAGCAGTTAATGCATTAATAACATTAATCACTCTATCATGTTTCACCTTGTAGTTTTGACATTTACATGCAGAACATTCGCTAAGAGGGGAAAAACCTATAAAACTAGTATGATCATAATCATAATGGTTCATTGTTTCAAAAACTACAAAAGGAGCATAATTAGACCCAACAACAGAACCACTAAGACTACCACTACCACCACTAACAACTTTATCACCACTAACATCATCAACAACAACAAGCCCACCCTCTAAAACTGCTTTTCTTGTGATGGTTGTTGCTCCAAATAATTTCTTTTTTATTCTATCAATGACCTTAGGGTCCAATAAAATTTGCACAGACCATAAAGTAATAAAAATGATATCTTCAACTCTCGATTGTTCGGAACAAGACACGGATGCACAATCTAAAATAAATCAGTACATATATTATAATGATGATTAAATCATTAATTAAAATAAAAACTTAATCAGAATTAGACTTACTGCTTCCTTTGGGGGATTGAAGAGATAAAAAAATTTTGCTTTTTTATCAGTTTTGACCGACAACCATCTCAAGATTCTTGGACATGAAACTTCTTCCTGGTAGTTCACTTGTTGTTTAAATAAGGAATGACTTCAAATACCCAAACCTATAAAATAACGCCAATTAATAAAAAATATTATACAATAAAAATAAATGAACCATAATAAGAGAAATATTTATCATGAAAGCCCATGAAAAGTCATATAAGTTGACTGTCTTTGTCTTTAACGGAGTCAACAAATATTTTACAGTCATTTTGAAATTTTCATAACCCCAAGGATAACTGTTAAATGCCTCAAGATCCTCAGAGATCTTTATTAAACCAAGTGGTATGTTGTTGTTAACGTCTCTCGCCCAAAGAATATTATGTATAAACCAAACCAAGCCCAATGATTGCTTATGCTTCTTTGAAAGTCTTTTACCTTTCAGCGTTTCTATCAAATTTTTATTTTTGAAGCTTGGACCAACAAGGGACACCAAGTCATCACCATCACTTGACTTTCCTTTGCCTTTTTTGAGTGTGCGGAGTATTTTTTTTGGGTTAGAATAGGTATAAGTTGAGAAGGAGAAGTAGGATAACATTTTAGTCTAGTAACTATGACAAACTCCTCCCAATGTTGTAGTAATTTATCCACACCTCATTCATCTTATCTCTATTTTCATACATAAATCTAAGCTTGAGAAGATCATATACCATGGTCATTTCGAACGAGCATTGTTGTCCTCCGGCAAATCAAGATATTGCCCAAAGCAGCTGTCCCTGAAATAAGCATTCAATTTTTGGTCTTGAAGTATTTTTCTGAAGGAGTCAAAAGATTTTTCCATGACTGACTTAACCATGAAATCACCAGTTAAATCTGTGGCACCATCGCACTACATTCTCACAGGATAACTATCAATATTAAAGCTTCCAATTCTTCAGTGGAAGGGCTATTAGCATTTGGATCATCTCTTTTGAAATATTCCTCATCCCCATGTTCATTATCTTCCTCTTCTGATTGAGATATCGCTTGTAAAGCAAGCTTATAGAGCGGTGGATGTAGCCTAGCAGCTTCACTTATTCCTTTACTTGGACTTGATTCAATTTCTTTTCTTTTGGAAGCCATATTATCTAAAAATAATAGAAAAATAAAAAAGATTAAAATTGATTACTGCATCGTTAAGAAAATGATAACAGTAAATCTAACATGTACGATACAGTAAAATAACAGTTTCAAGAGATCACACATCTGTTGCAACAAGTGAGTTGTTGCAACGGAAGAGTAATTTGTTGGAAATAATAAAAACAGTTTCTACACTTTTGTGATCTTTTCCAACATATCACTCATCTGTTGAAACAGGTGACTGGTCTATTCAACAGATCATTTATCTGTTGCAACATATAAGTGATCTGTAGGAACTGTTATCAACTGTCAATATTATTTAGATTTCTTCTAATAGAAAGGTCATCTTTCGCAACAAATGAATGATCTGTTGGAAGGAATCAAAGTCTTGGACATGTCATTCTGTTGGAATAGTTGTTAGGATTTTATCCATCAGATGGTTAATTTGTTTGCAAAAAAAAAATCAGTAGCAAGATTTTATTCAATAGAACAACAACAATATCACCATTTAATATCAAATACACTATTTTTACCAAGAACAACAACAAATCAACCCAGCAACACCAACACAACACACACACACCAAGAACATCAACAGTAACAAAAAACACCAACATTGTTGTTTTGTTTGTACAAACACATACAACAAAAATCAAACTTCAAAAAACTCAACAAAAACCAATAAATTCAATCAATAACAACAAGAAATTATATTTCACCCCGAAAAGAGAACAGAATAAATACCAAAAATTAGGATTTTCTTTAGTCCACATTTCAAATTTAAGCAACAAATATTGAAATTGTTAACCAATACTAGAAGAGAAGTTAGCTCAAGTTCCTCTTTTTCTTTATAACTAAAAAGCCATAATTGTTTGCCTGTGAAAGAAGAAAAGGGACAATGAAGAACTCAAAGTTGTTATAAGAGCAATGTTGTCACGTCGATTGACGGTTGAAAGTCGAAAACAAACTCGAAGCCCAACTATTTGTCGCCGAAGGTTGAAGCCACCGGAGATTGAAGGGAAAAATTTACAGAACTGTTAGTTGAGAGAAGTTTAAGAAAAATGTCAAGAGAGAGAGTAGAGAGACAGTTGATTTGGAAAGGAGAGGGGTGTGGGCTGATTTGTAGTTTTAAAAAGATTAGAAAGTTTTTAAAATATTAATCAAGTTCACAATTAACTTAATCAAGTTTCTTAATTATGTTTGACCCTTTAAGTTGGTCAATCTCACCAATCCTTTATTCAAGACTTAAAAACACATTTTCTTCAATTGTCTCTACACTCTCAATATTAGTTAAATATTTTGCATTTATTTTAGCTTAAATTATTAGTTTATAATATAGTTTGGACCATTGCAACATATTGTTTTACTAAGCTTATAATTAGATGCCGAGGGTCCGTACTAGCACGGGCCCAATATATGCTATTTTTTATTTCAATTTATGTGACAAAATGGAATTTAGATAATTAATCATATTTTTAATATATTTTTAGATATTTAAGTTGTTAACTATTTTATTTATAATAATTTTTATATAATTCTCAAATAATATATGTTACTCTCCTTGTACAAACCTTTTTGATATATTTTTAAAATAATTTAAATTTTTAATTATTGAGATTTATAATACTTTTTCTTCTAGTCCAATTAACTGGTATTGATATAATTTTGACAATCAACCAAATATATTACATCTTTTAAATTTTTTAAGTTTTTAATTCTTGTGATTTATAATATTTTTTACGTATTTTTTTAAAATATATAACAAATTATTTTTTTTTTTACATTTTAAACTGTTAACTATTATAATTTATAATACTTTTCATGTAATTTTTAATTAATATATGTTACTCTCCTTGTCAAAACTTTTGTGGTATTGATAGTCAATTATATTTTTAAAATAATTTAAGTTTTTAATTATTATGATTTATAATACCTTCTCTTCTATTTCAATTTAAGTAAAACTGATATAATTTTGAGAGTCCGTCAAATTTTTTATATATTTTAAATTTTTTAAGCTGTTAATAATTGTGATATATAGTATTTTTATGAATTTATTTCGTTTTAATTTATATGACACAAATAAAATTTAGATAATCAATTATATTTTTAATATATTTTTAGATATTTTAAGTTGTTAGCTATTTTAATTTGTAATACCTTCTTGGCATAGTAATTTACTATTTTAAGCCGTTAGCTATTGTAATTTATAATATTCTCTCCTTGTCCAAACTTTGTGGCGTTGATAGTCAATTATATTTTAAAAATAATTTAAGTTTTTAGTTATTGTGATTTATACTACTTTTTCTTCTATTCTAATTTAAGTGACACCGATATAATTTCGAGAGTCAATCAAATATCATGATTGAAGTAGCGAAGCAGATATGTCTTAAATGACTGATAATAACTAATTACAAGTGATATAGCAAATTTTTTATAAAGAATTACTTGTTGAAAAAATTTAAGTGGGTCTCATATAAGCCGTCAAGTTAATATAAAACATCAAAAGTTAATTTATCTTTTTATCTCTATTTTATTTTTTAATTAAATATTATTAATATTTTTAATACGTAAAAGAGTTATAATAATTAATTAGGATGATGTAGTAAAATTACGATTGAAGCAGCTGAAGCATACATGTTATAAATGGTTATTTTTTTTTTTACTAAATATTGCTAATTTTGTAATATTAAATAATTTATAATAATTAATTATGAACAATATAGTAAACTCATGGATTGAAACAGCAAAAACAGGTATGTCGACGAAGTGCTGCCTGCTTCTTCACACTTCTATACAGTATACTAATACTCAGGATTCTTATATCAATTATTGATATTTATATTATCTTTTTCTTTGTTTTAGTTTAGAATTAGCTTTAGGTTCATAGTATTTAGAACCAAAAATCTATTAAGGTTTGATACAGTCGAGCTTTGAGAATCTTTTGTATAAAGTTTTAGGTTTAATGTTACTGTTTTGATTTCTTGATTATTGTATTATTTTGTTCTATAGCCATTTTATTACTGTCTGTTGTTTTTCTGATTAATGCAAATAGTATATGAATGTTCGGAAGGATTTTGAGGAATCTTTATGTTGGTTAGGTGTAATCACCTTATTCTTATATCTCAATTATTGCGTTATTTTTGTTGTAATTATTATTATATTGTTGTTTGCTATTTTTTTACCTTAAACGGGTGGTAGATGAATGTTTGGTCATATATATTTTAAAAAGCTTTTGAGTAAAGGTTATGTTTAATGGTATTGTTTTGATATCTTCATTGTCGTATTATTTTGCTGTAGTGTCCATTTTGTTATTATATATTAGTTTTTTTGCTTAATACAAATAGTTGATAATAGTTCATGAACGTACGTCTCGGCTTTAAGGAAATTTTACGTGAAGGTTGGATTTTTTAATTAATTTTTTGTACTTGTGGAAAGATGATATTATGATTCAAAAGTAGAGAATATTGGACAGAATGACAAGATCGACGAACAAAACTATGTCCACTACCACTATCATGACATTTACCTAGCAAATCAAGTACACAAGAGACATCATATACCGTACTATTTCAAGATTATCACATATTCTTGAGCCAAACTATTAACAAGTAAAAAACTCCAAAAAAGAAAAATAATAAGAAAAAGAAGAATCCACAAACCATACAATATAAAATAATCAGAAGAAGAAATGTAATTAAGGAGGATGGGAATTGGGAAGTAGAGATGATCATTGTGCATACGACATTAACAACATACTTTAGAGAAAAAAACTTGAAATGTGTTGCTTTACTTATTTTTGCCAATATTTTGGAAGAACAACAACAATTTAGAAATTAAAAGCGGGTAAAGATTTAACAATAAAAAGATACTAATTAAGGCTGTTTACAAAAAAATCAAGGATGAAAAAAACTGAAGAAATGGGGATAGAGGGCATGAAAATGATGGTTACAAGATGCTGCACCATGAACTGGTTAATATTAAAGTAATGGATATCATCAAAGATGGACAGACAACCTCTCCCATGCACAATCATTTTAGAATAATCACCAATAAGCAAAACAACTTAGATTTTACTGAAAAAAGTCGAGGGTCGTCTAACCGCAAAAAAAAAAATAAAAAAAAAATAGGTAGGGTGAGAATTAATAATTAGGGAACCCTAAAATATATATAATAGAGAAAAATATTTTAAAAAAATTAAGAAGTTTTGAAATATATCTATGTTATGTATATGGTAGTATATACATAACTATATAAGTTGTTAGATTGTCTGTCCCTTTTCTAAAACTTGATAGACATAACAGGGGAAAATTTTTGTTAAGCTGATATGTATATTAAATCATATGTATATTTTTTTATGTATGTGTTTCAAATTTTGAATTTGATCTTACTAATTGAATTTGTGTTTCAAATTTCAAAATTTGAGATAGTTGAATTTGGATAGCTTAATTTTGTTAAGCTGAATTCTGTCCATTTTCACGTGTTTTCTTGATCTTACTTGTTGAATTTGTGTTTTAAATTTTGAATTTGAGATAGTTGAATTTGGATAGCTGAATTTTGTTAAATTGAATTTTTTTCCTTTTTATGTATTTTCTTGATCTTACTAGTTGAATTTGTGTTTCAGATTTTGAATTTGGATAGCTGAATTTTGTTCCTTTTATGTGTTTTCTTGAATTACTAGTTGAGTTTGTATTTTAAATTTTGAGTTTGGATAGTTGTTACGAAATTAAAGGAATTCAATAATCCAATATTAAAAAAGTTGCATTAATTGCGTCCCATAATTAAGGAATATGCGTTTTGTTCCTTTTTTTTAAGGTTGTCATATTTAATCAATATACATAACATTGTTATGTATAAGTGGGGCTACTTATTTATAAAAATCAGGAGAGAGAAATTTTAATTAGGAAAAAAGGAAAAGAAGGTAATTATATTTCAAAAGGTTGGGATATGTCCAAATACAATTAAATAGTTATCCCTTTTCAACTTCACTCACGTAACAAAAAAAAAGAAATATAAACTTTTTTGTTAATTTATCATTAAATTGCTTGTAGCCATAGACAATATGAGTTTTTTTAATAATTTATCGCTAAGCTGTTATTAAATAAAATTGACAATGAGTTATTTCTCTATTTAGTGATAGAAGTCATTGATGGTCGCTGGTTTTCCTCTTTTTAGTGAATTTGTCTTTGATAGCTAGTTCAACAAATCATATGTAAATATCACAACACCTTAACTTCATCTAAATTCCGGGCGAAAGCTATAATTATATATATACATAACTGAAGTCTATATCTTCTGTTCATGCAGCTTTTGGAAAAAAAATTGTATTTTAAGAAAGTACCATTTGAATAACCAGTACGATTTGGGTAACCAATTATTCTTTTTTTTCGTTGTTAACTTGCATAAAATAAATGTAGTAATGTTAGTTACAAAACGAGTAGAACTCAACCCGGTTCTATAAGAAAAGAGTTTGGGCAAAGCCCACTGTTCATTCTATTGTTGTTAACAAGCCTAGAGTAGATAACTCTATTGATGTCTGCCCAAACGTGATCCAAAAGATACACCGGTGGAACTACAAAAACCTATAGTCTTCCAAAAACTTCCCTCCCTGCTGCTTCCTTTGCTAAGGTATCTGCAACTCCATTCTACTCTATATAGCAGTGATGTATGTGTGCTCCTCCTAACTCTCTTAACATCAACCTCCATTCATCAAGTAAAGGATTATAGTGGAGGTTGCCTTTCTGCAGCATATGAATAACCTCTATGGTGTCAGTGTTGATCTCCAGGGGTTTAAGACCATGTTGTAGAGCTATCAATAGACTTACAATAGTATTCAAGATTTTTAAACACTTAAAGTATTCAAGTTAATAATACTGACTTACACACGTGCAACGATATATCCTAAATTAGTACAAGAAGAAAACAAATACTAGGAAAAATACCTACCTATATTAATTATTATTTTCTTATTATATAAATTTTTATTTTAATTTTATTATTATTATTATTATTATTATTATTATTATTATTATTATACATTATATATTGACATGGATCATAGAGGACTGCCTCGGGTAAAATGGTTATTTAATTTTGTATCTATTACCCAAAAGTCACTCTTCTTTTATTCATATCATTCATGGTTACTTGACTTTATATCTATTACGCAAAAGTCATTTTTTTGTCATTCATTTCATTCATGGTCATTTAACTTTACTCCGACCATCACAAAGTCACTATAACCGGATTTTACAATAATTACCTCGAAAAAATGATGTGGTAACCTTAATTAGTTCTTAATTTTTAATTTAAGTGAATATATAATATATACTCATATCTTGACCTTTTTTATATATGCACAATCCAAATTTCCTTATGAATTATTTAATGAAAGAATACTAATTTCTTAATAGATTAGATTACCTAATGAAGAATATTTTCATTAAAAAAGAATTGGTTGATATTTTTATGAAATAAAATGATACTTATATATTCTTAAAATCTTCTAAAATTGAGACATGTGTTGGTAAATTATTTTTTTCCACTAATATATTATGGCATGTAGTTGATATAATTATTTTTCTTTCTCTAAAATTGTGGCATGTAGTTGATAAAATTATTTTTTTCATATATTTTTTTTCTTGCCACTTGAGTCTTTGCATTGGGTGTATCATAGTAATATGATAAACTACTCTATTTATTGAGTTTTTGTTTGTATTTTTAATTATTTGACTAATCGATTAATTCTCCTCAAAGTTTTTATTATAATATTCAATTTCTAATAAATTACATATTGTTTAATTAATTTAATTGATAAATATAAAAAATTAGATAGCCTATAATTTCTTTTTCTATTAAAGTACTTATATTTTATAACTTTTATTAACAAAACTGTATATTAATATAACATTATTTGTACAAATTTTGACAATACTTATTCAATGACACAATGGAAAAGATTTTATTTTAAAACTATCTTTAGCATGTTGATTTATCTTCAAAGAATTAAAATAACTTCTTTTTTTTTTTTAAAATATCATACATGTATTTCTATTTTATGTTTTTGACGAATTTATCTTGTTTATCACTCCTTTTCGATGCATCTTTTTGACAGATGAATGCAATATTATGAAATATTTCATAAAAATATCAACCAAATTTTTTTATGTAAATGATCTTCATTAGATAATCTAATCTATCACGAAATTAGTATTCTTTCATTAAATAATCCATAAGGAAAATTGGGTTGTGCACATATAAAAAAGGTCAAAATATGAGTAATATATTATATATTCACTTATATTAATTAAAAAACTAATTAAGGTTGCCACATCATTTTTGCGATGAAATTATTGTAAAATCCGGTCATAGTGACTTTTGTGATGGTCAGAGTAAAGTTAAATGACTATGGAAGAAATGAACGAAAGAAAAGTGACTTTTGCGTAATAGAAACAAAGTTAAGTGACCATGGATGGAATGAATGAAAGAAAAGTGACTTTTGCGTAATAGATATAAAGTTAAGTGACAATGGATGAAATTTACCCGAACTGCATCAGTCAGAGGCGGACCTACATTGAGTGTAGGGGGTGCACGTGCACCCGCTAGCCTCGAGAAGAACTCTGTATATATAGTTCGTATATATATATATATGTATATATATATATATATATCAGGATGTTATATTAAATATATGTCGTGCACCCACTAAAACAATTGATTTGGCTGGTGAGATGGTTGGGCTTGCCACTTGAAAGTTGCTCTTTTTACCTGATTGCTAGGTTCGAACCCCAACAATAATGTTTCCTTATTTGTTCCTTTTTCCATTTTCCAAATTACACTGTCTGAAGCATTATTGTGAAAATGTATATATTTATTTTTTGATTAAAAAAGAATTCCTACTTATTAGTAATTTATTTTACACCTTTTCTTTTTTCTTTTATGTATTGTGGATATTATTGACCTATTTTTTATTTTATTTCAAAATACAAGCTTCTCTCCAACTTTAAAAGGTAGATATTCTCCCTAACTTATAAAGTATAATATTTATTTTCTTTAATCTTTTGATCGTTGAGTTATTTTTTATTTAAAAAATTAGCAATTTAAAGTTTGAGATAGGCTTAAATCGAACATTACCCGTAGCAACCATTTGACAAACAAATCTCTCGAATTTCATATTTTTCAAAACTTTCTATTATTGTTCAAAATATGAAAGTGCGTTGAATTTAAATATGATGAATAACACACTTTTGTCATATTAAATCTAATAATTAATGATATTCAATAATATTAAAATTTTGCTTAAACAATACTATAATTAACAAGTTTTCAAAGAACTGTATGTCGAACTTTGACACTATTAATTACTATATTTAAATATAGAGGTGCACCCGTCAAATTTAAATCATGAGTTCGCCTCTGATATCAGTCCTTCAATAAGACATATATCGAGTATACTATCACAATATATCTATATATATGACATAGTATTATAGAGGACTACTTCACTCCATAAGACACTTCTTAGTATATCATCATAGTATATTCATATACCGGCGCGATATCATTCTTCGGTGAAACACTTCTAAGTGCTTCAATTAACATATTTTGAGTATATTATCACAGTAAATGGATATAGTTTTTAATATGTAGGTAGCTGGTCAAAATATATCAATAATATTATGTTTTAGTATTATTTATGTATAGTATAAATTATCGTTTACATGATTTACAATTATAAACTTTTACATGACGTCCTATCAATTTCAAACTCAACCATTGATACACAATAATTGGATGAGTCTTGTTCTGAGATCATACTAATTGAAGGTCATACGTAATGGTACAATTCATATTTGGCCGTTTATTTAAGATCGAGGATTTTTTTTTTGGTCCCATTCAAAAAAGTGAAAGATATATATTATTTTCCAAACTCAAAAGATAAGGAGGTAAAGGTGAAATATTGAAATTTAATCTTTAATTTTAAAGTATTTATAAATTTGTTTGCTTCATACCGAATTTGGAAGCATCCACCTGATTATGGTCATCTGTTTCTTTTCTTCATTGATTTATATTTCCTCTTCAAATATAGACATACTATCTATCTTCAAATATTATAATTTATACGAAAAAAAGTTAAAACTATCTCTAACTTATATAAAATGGAGTAAAAATATCATTCATTTATTTTTGGCTTAAAAATACTACTCCATTTACTTTTTGGCTCAAAAATACCTCTCCGTTTATTTTTTGGCTAAAAAATACTCCGTTTATTTTTTAACTCATAAATACCTCTCACTTTAACAAAGTGCGATCAAGCACAGCACATGAAACAATTATCCAACAAACAAGCGAAGGAGTAGTTTGAGCCAAAAAATAAACGAAAGAATATTTTTAAGCCAAAAAAATGAAGAATATTTTTGCTCCATTTCGAATAGTTCATAAATAATTTTGATCATTTTCCGTAATTTATATCAATCTTATGATATGTGAATTATACCACACAATTAGTTGAGCTGTGAATTCAAATGCCTGGGAATCACTACTTAAAAAAAAAAAGGAAAATCGATCACAAGTGGTCGGTTTTTTTCATTTTCTGACCACAAAATCAATCAAAATTTTTAGTCGAAAAAGTAGTGGTAGCTTTTTAAAAATCGACCACGAGTGGTCGATTTTTTTAAAATATATATATTCATTTTTAAAATTTATTATTATTTTATTTGAATAAAAAAAATTAATTTTAGGGAAGACCACAAGTGGTCGCTTTTTATTTTATTAATTTTATTAATTTAACAAAAATCGACCACATGTGGTAGGTTTTTATTTAAACTAATAAATTAATTTTATAAGAAATCGACCACTTTTTTACGAAAAAAATATAGACAAAACCGACCACTTGTGGTCGATTTTTTACAAAAGAAAAAAAAATTAGAAAAACCGACCACTTGTGGTCGGTTTTTCTGGAAATTTAAAAAAAAAATTGAAAACCCAAATACTGCATGCAACCACAACAAATATATAGAGTAGTAACCAAAATGAAAATACAACAATAAAAAATAAATAAATGAAAATTTTCAAAAGTGTACAACACATACAAAATATCCAACAAAAGTGAGTACGAAAATACTACAACAATAGTTTCAAACAACAAAATTTCTAAATTTAAAGTACAAGGCATACTAAAATCATAAAACTAACAGTCGTCATCATTGAATTCGTTCTCGTCTGCCATATCATCATCCGTGCTGAAATCATCCAGGGGGCCTAGACCTTTTGTAGCCCGAACTGCATCTCCAGGATACGGAGGAATAACCCCCCCAGTCTAAAAGAAAGAACTGAACTGCTGCTATAAGATCCTGATTTGTGATGTTGTTGTCTTCTCTGTCTTCTTCTGCCTCGCACTCTGTTCAACATACCTCTGTCTCTGTTCAACAAGCTCTTCGGTGAGTTGAGAAACCATATTTTGTAGTCTTACAATGGTTTCTGCGTCAACCGAAGAGCTAGAGTATGCAGGGTCGGACGAACTCCTAATATTATTGCCAAAATATTCAGTGTGGCATCCGTAGAATTGACCTCTATTTGGAGGACCCGAAGCTTTTGTCCATAACTCATTCTGCACATGCTGGGGTATTAGGTCACCTTGACTTTCAGGAGGCAGACTACTACGATACTCACCAAGAAAATGCCTAAATTCTTCCTATATATATTCAAGGTAAATTTAGTACTAACAGCCAAAAAAATACTAAAGTTGTTATAGTTGAATAATATCAACTTTGAGAAAAAGATTCATATATTCAAAATTTATTTCTTACATGGATAACTTTTGCATGAGGTTCAACCCAGACATCTTCATCAGTCGGGTTCAATTTCTTTCTCAGATGAGTCACCTCGAAAACCTCATCAGTTGGTAGTTCCCTACCCATTTCTTTTTCCTGCATATGAAAAGATTATCAATGTTCAAATAATAAAAAAATTTAAATAGAAACAAAGAATTAAAAATGTAAAAGTTATATACCAATTTTTTCTTCACAGCAAGAGTACTTCTAGCACCCGCAATATGTCGGGAGCCACCCTTGGATGATGCCCGGGCTCTCTTTCCTTTTTTCCCTCAACAATTGGTATTCTGGGCTATTCCAGTGGCGCTGATACAGTGGCCATAAGGGTTCAGGAATCCACTTAGGTTTTACCGATTTCTTTCGAGCATAATCCAATAGATCTTTAAATCTACCTCTACATCTTTGGAAAAAGTTCCTCTTTATAAGAAATTCATTTGCAGCATCCCACCAGTAAAATTTCTACAACCAAAATATAATATTCAATTTTGTGTTCTAACAAATTGTTAATAAGTAGGCGATAAGTTAAATTCTTCAAACATTCTATCCCTATCAAGTTCTAGAACCTTTTGCCAGCTGGTCCAGTAGCCGTTGAAATGCCGACTAATGCATATTTGTGTCGTTTTTCCAACTCTAGCATCTGGCTTAAACCTATAACACAAGATCAAATGGTAATTTCATCGGGAACAATAAAATAGTAATGGAAAAATGAGTAACGTTATTATATTTAGAAATCTTACCCTCTCACAACTGGAACCATATAAATCCTCCCAGAATCATCTCTGTCTCCTGGCTGCCTAGTAAGCGATGGTGGATGCACTGGCATGGGCGGATCGGAAGCACCAGATGAAGTGCCTCCAATTTGAAGATCCGACAACCCAATAGATCCAGCAGAATCACTATGAGAAGCTGCGTGACTGCTGTAGGAGGGTACAATGATGGTAGATGTCCGGAGAGGCCAGCGGCCGTCCGATAGTACTGTGCTGGCGGTGGCACGGTCATAGGAGCAGAATGGGTCGGTGTAGACCCATGTAGTTCCCCACATGTGTAGGAGTAGGTATCGAATCCTTGGACGACCTAGAATATAAGGCTCGTGCTGGCGCGTCAGCAAACCGACCCTCAGATATATGAATACCTGTCGGTCATCTATAAGGCGGAGGTTCTCTTTTCTTTTTTGGTTCTGTAGTATCAACTAACTTTCCCTTACCTTTGTCACCTTTGCCTGACATCTAAATTATGTAAATTTAACAAGTTGTTAGTTCCTACAAAATGAATATATAAGAAAACATTCCAAGTAACTAATGTCAAGTTACTCATTCACACTTCAAATCGCTCCAACAACATGAGATATAGACAAGAATATTTTTATTACTATATAAATCATGGACAAGTGAAAACAACAAACTTAAACAGTATATTACATATCAATCTTAAACAAGAAACATAAAGGTAAATATATAGTACAAAGCAAAAGGACATCAATACATAATAAATTTAACCTATACAACTAATCCTCCTCGTATGAAGACTCTCCACTAAACCATTCACCCTCTTCGGAGGTTTCCTCATCTCCTACCCACTCAGCCACTTCTTCCGCAATATTAACTTCTTCAAAAATATTTTTCAGGTGATTCAAACCGTCCACTAGCTGGTAATCAATCTGCATTTCATTTTGATACGCAGTCTCCAACACATTCTCAACTTCCACCCGCCCTATAGGCCTTATTTTGATCACATCCCACCAGTCAGACTTGTCATTGCACAACGGATAAGGAGCATAAAACACTTGTTTAGCATTTTACGCTAGAACAAATGGATCGTAAATAGGATACGACCTATTATGCTTCACTTCAATGATGTTATGCTTCTTATGTACTCTTGTGCCTGCTGTGCTTGGATCAAACCACTTATATTGAAATAGGATAATTTTTTTATTGGAAAACCAGCATACTCCAGTTCTAAGATCTCGTGTATGATGCCAAAGTAATTAACATCATCATCACCCTTAACCCAAATACCACTATTGTTTGTTTTCCTTGACCTGGAGTGTTGTTCGGTGGAAAAATTAAACCCATTTACTTTATATTAGGACATTGCATTAGCTTCGACTAGACCCAAAGAAATATCTCTCAAGAGATTATCGTATGCGGCTGGATTTGGTGAATGGTGTACCTAAGAATATCATACATATATATATTTTAGTTGACGAATGTGTAAATGTTTAAACTTTGTAGAAACATTAATACACTGATAAGCCTCATTTTTAAACCATAATGCAAAGGATGCATATACTTGATTTTCGTGGAATTGAGTCTTAAATGAACTGAACATCCAACATGGGATACACAATTAGTTTCTTTAAGGGAATGAGTAAACAAACAAGATATGTTAAAATTTGAATCTCCATACTTCAGAAAGGGCTCAATTTCCGGGCAATTCAGTAAGATATACAAAGTTGCTAATTTCCGCTCTGTGGGAGTGTGCCGACGAGGTATGGTTTTTTTAGACTTACAACCAGATTGATTGAAAATTGATATCGATTGCAAATGAGGCTCATTCACATCATCCTGATGACGATTCGGTCGATTTCTTGAACAAGCAGCTTCATCACGAAAGTAGTATGAACAAAATTGAAAAGTTTCTCTTGCAAGATATGCCTCAACTATAGAGCCTTCCACCCTATGTTTGTTTTTGGGACCCCTTTTCAATTTTCCAATTGCCCTGTACAATCTTAAGGTTAGATGTTTACTATATTTAACAAAAAAAATATGCATTTAAATATGTTGCAAATTCTTACCGTTCAAATGGATACATCCACCTAGTTTGAACTGGACCGCCTAGTCGAGCTTCGTGCACAAGGTGAATGGGAAAATGTTGCATCACATCGAAGAACGCTAGCGGGAAAATCTTCTCTATCTTGTTGGTGATAACAATAACAATACTTTCCATTCGCGCCAGATTTTCTTCTGTTAATATGGTGGCACATAAGTATTTGAAGAACAAACTGATCTCTACTATTGGTTTCCATATGTTTTCAGGTAAACCAACAAAATCAGTTGGAAGTAATTGCTCCATGAAAATATGACAATCATGGCTTTTCATTCCATGCAAGATTCCTTGTTTCATATCAACCCTCTTTCCCAAATTTAAGGCATATCCATTGGGCATCTTCAAACTTTGAACCCACTCATCTATTTGACGTTTTTTGTCCAACTTGAATGTAAAACTAGCCTTGGGCTTAAGAACATTGCCATTGGGCCCCTGCTATAAGTGTAATTCTCTGCGGTTGCAATATTTTAGTAAGTCAAGTCTGGCCTTAGGATCATCCTTTATTTTGCCAGTGACATCCATAACTGTTTTAAACAAGTTGTCAAAGTAGTTCTTCTCATTATGTATGGAATCAACATTATTTCTAAGTAAATTATCTAGCCAATATTCTAACTCCCAAAATATACTTTGCTTAGTCTAGTTATGCGAAACGCCATATGTATCAAGCCTATACAATCGTTCCTCACTGGCTTTAGACAAATCCTGAACTATTTCCCAAATATCGTGACCAGACAGCATTGGAGGGGGACCATCATGTTCTCTTCTATTCCTTCTAAAGGCATTTTTGAGTCTCCTAAATTCATGATCAGGTGGCAAGAAACAACGATGACAATCAAACCATGAATTTTTCCTGCCATGTCTCAATGTGAAAGATTTTGTTTTTTCCATGCAGTATGGACAAGCCAACTTTTCAGCGGTCATCCACCCCGACAACATTCCATAAGCAGGAAAATCATTAACAGTCCATATTAGATATGCATGCATATTGAAATTCTGTTTAAGAGAGATGTCCCATGTTTCAACACCCTCATTCCATAAAATCTGAAGTTCATCTATCAAAGGTTGCAAGCACACATCTATTCGCTTTTTGGATTACGGGGGCCAGGAATAACATAATTCAGAAATATATAGGGACTAGTCATCAACATTTTCAGGAGGAAGATTATAAGGAGTGATAAATACAGTCTAACATGAATATGTCACACCATCAACTGAAAAAGGAGAGAACCAATCCGCACATAATTTCAATCGAATGTTTCGTGGCTCAGCTACAAAATTTAGATAAGTTGCATTAAAATGATTCCAAGCATCCCCATCAGATGGATGACACATAACACCAGGGGCCGTTCTATTTTCACTATGACATCTCATATGAGGAGCTGAGCTGTAGAAAGCATGCAACCTCTTTAACCTTGGTATAAGAGGTAAATAATGCATTGCCTTAATAACAATTTTCTTCCCAGTAGAACCACACTTATATCTAGGGTGCTGACAAAAATTACAGAACTCTAGGTTAGCATCTCCCTTAAAGCATAACATGTAGCCATTTTCACAACAATCAATTCTAACTGAGGAGAGACCTAACTTTGACACCAATCTTTTTGCCTTATAGAAAGAATTAGGAACATCCAAGTCGGGGTGAACTAACTCTCTAATAAAGTCTATAATTGAGTCCATTCCTCCTTCCGTAATATTCCAGACAGATTTAATACTTAATAATCTAACAGCAATAGAAAAACGAGAGTGCGAACACCCGTAAAAAAAGGATGACTAGCAGTTTGCAATTCTTCGTAGAAATTGCCCGCTTCGCTATTAGGAACATCTTCAACATTTTTCCTAAAGTCAACCCCGTTTTGCATCCCAAATGCATCGTGCATCATTTCTGTCATCCTAGTATCTTGATATTCATTATGCCCTGCAGACCTACTACTTTCTCCAGCAACAAAGTTATTTTGCGCAACATCACCATGAATACCACGCAATCTTAAAAAGCCCTCGTGAAACCCCTTTCTATAAAGATGTTATTTTACATCTTCTTCACTTACAAGATTTATACCATCACATCTAACACAAGGACAACGAATTACCCGAAAACGTGTCCAAAGATCAAGTGTCTTAGCATGTTCAACAAATCTTTTGACACCCACAACAAATTTCTCCCTAATACCCATTCTATTATCATGGTTCTGGCGATATATCCAGCTATAATCATCTTCCATCTACGCAATCAATTAGATTCAACTAATTGGATCAAGTAGTTTCAACAAATAAAGTCACCAACAACATCACCTTCTAAACAAAAGTTCACTTTTAAACTCATCGGCACTTAAGCATTTTCAAGAAATAAAGTCACCAACAACATCACCTCCTAAACACTAATTCACTATTAAAGTCACCGGCACTTAAGCATTTTCAACAAATAAAGTCACCAACAACATCACCTAAACACTAATTCACCATTAAAGTCTCTGACACTTAAGCATTTTCAACAAATAAAGTAACCAACAACATCACCTTCTAAACAAAAGTTCACTTTTAAAGTCACCGGCACTTAAGTATTTTCAACAAATAAGATCACTAACAATATCACCTCCTAAACACTAATTCACTGTTAAAGTCACTGGCACTTAAGCATTTTCAACAAATAAAGTCACCAACAACATCACCTCCTAAACACTAATTCACTATTAAAGTCAACAAAATTTAAGCATTTTCAACAAATAAAGTCACCAACAACATCACCTTCTAAACACTAGTTCACTATTAAAGTCACCAAAACTCAAGCTTTTTCAACTAACAAAGGCACCGACGAAACTAATTCACTATTAAAGTCACCGGCACTTAAGCATTTTCAACAAATAAAGTAACCAACAACATCACCTTCTAAACAAAAATTCACTTTTAAAGTCACCGGCACTTAAGCATTTTCAACAAATAAAGTCACCAACA
>NW_025889505.1:89017-89536 GCF_002878395.1 Capsicum annuum
CTTTTTCAACTAACAAAGGCACCAACGAAACTAATTCACTATTAAAGTCACCAAAAGTTGAGCATTTTCAACAAATGAAGTCACCAACAACATCACCTTCTAAACACTAATTCACTATTAAAGTCACCAAAACTTAAGCATTTTCAACAAATAAAGTCACCAACAACATCACCCTCTAAACAAAAGTTCACTTTTAAAGTCACCAAATCTTAAGCATTTTCAACTAATAAAGTCACCAACCACATCACCTCCTAAACACTAATTCAATATTAAAGTCACCAAAATTTAAGCATTTTCAACAAATAAATCCACCAACAACATCACCTCCTAAACACCAGTTCACTATTTAAGTCACCAAAACTTAAGCTTTTTCAACTAACAAAGGCACCAACGAAACTAACTTCTGAACACTAATTCACTATTAAAGCCACCGGTACTTAAGCATTTTCAACAAATAACGTCACCAACAACATCACCTTCTAAACACTAGTTCACTATTAAAGTCACCAAAACTTAAGC
>NW_025889505.1:89636-90012 GCF_002878395.1 Capsicum annuum
ATCACCTTCTAAACAAAAGTTCACTATTAAAGTCACCGGCACTTAAGCATTTTCAACAAATAAAGTCACCAACAACATCACCTCCTAAACACTAATTCACTATTAAAGTCACCGGCACTTAAGCATTTTCAACAAATAAAGTCACCAACAGCATCACCTCCTAAACACTAATTCTCTATTAAAGTCATCAAAACTTGAGCATTTTCAATAAATAAAGTCACCAACAACATCACCTTTTAAACACTAGTTCACTATTAAAGTCACCAAAACTTAAGCTTTTTCAACTAACAAAGGCACCAACGAAACTAATTCACTATTAAATTCACCGGCACTTAAGCATTTTCAACAAATAAAGTCACCAACAACATCACCTTCT
>NW_025889505.1:90112-92068 GCF_002878395.1 Capsicum annuum
ATTTCAACAAATAAAGTAACCAACAACATCACCTTCTAAACAAAAGTTCACTTTTATAGTCACCGGCACTTAAGCATTTTCAACAAATAAAGTCACCAACTAAACCATTTTCAAGCAACTAAGTATCAAAACAAAAACACATTCAAAATAAAAAAATATCCTTCAAAGTCCCTAGACTTAACCATTTTCGAGCAACTAAGTGACCTAACAAACCACATTCAAAAAAAAAAAATCCCCTTCAAGTCCCTATACTTAACCATTTTCAAGTTACTAAGTCGTCAAACAAGTCACATTCAAAACACAAAATCCTCTTCAAAGCTCCTACTCTTAACCACTTTCAACCTACCGTGGCACCCTTAAAGTCCCTACACTTAATTATTTTCAACCTACCAAGTCACCAAATTATTTTCAACCTACCAAGTCCCTAAACATTCAAGATTAAGTTCACAATATAATTTTCAGGCAACAACAAAACCAACAAGATGTCAAGAACAATGCTAGTGAATCGCACAAGGCCACACACGGTTTCTCTAGACTTCAATATGAACAACCAAAGAAAGATAACAACAATAGTGAATCGCACAAGGCCCCACACGTCTTCACTATGTCTACATACCTTTGATATTTTTCTTAATTTCTTGATATTTCAAAATGGTAGCTTCAATCTGCTTATAGATTCTCTCATGGAAAACTGCAATATCGAAAATAATGAGCTTAGTAAATTAAAAGATACATAACTCTATTTTTAACGGATCTTAAACTTGTGATCTTAAACATACCGCATCACTTATGTGGTTAAGAAAAAATGTATTAAGAATAAAATAGAAATTTTAAAGTTAAGGTGTTTTCAAATATAAAATTGCGTCAATTTTTTTTTTTTTAGAATGAACTAGCAAGGGAACAATGTCACACAAAATAGAATGGGTTCTGAATTTCAAAATGACTACTTCAAAGGTTAATAACTGGGTTCTAAATTTAATATTTGTAAATATTTAATGAATTTCTTGACACAATGCACTATTTGAGCAAAAGCTACAGAGTACCCGAGCTTCTAGCTCCGCCTAGTTTGTGATGACCCTTTCCACATTCATAGTGAAACAAATGTTAAAAAAAGGTATTAAACTAGTTACCTATAAAGTAGTATGAGTAGAGAGAATAATCTTTAGCCTTCTTCGACATTGTTCATGCCTATTTGTCATTCTTATTACAAGAATCCCAATAGACATCAAGAAACTCATGGAAGCCCAGAGAAGAAATCTATGTAGGATAATTTGAAATGACAACATAGATAGAGGTTAACATTGCTCAGCTAAATATATGGCACAAAGAAGCAGTTTTTATCCTGAATTGTGCAGAGGCCAAAGCTATATGCTTTAGACAAATGAAACAATGTTTTATTTGGGCTTGGTGTTCAGATTATGGGTTATTTATAGTGCACTAGCTCAATATTTCAACAGTTTGTATGTTAATCTTAACAGAGTTAACGGAGTTTACCTCTAAACGGGGGCTGGTGGACGGCTGCTTCACCGGCTGGTGGTGCGGTCAACGTTGGTGGAGATGGCTGCTGGCGGTGCTGGGATTCCGTCGATGGCTGGCGGCGCTGGGGTTCTGTTGTTGTTGATAGAGAGAGAGGAAGAAGGAGAAGAGAGAGAGGTGCGGCAATTTTTGTGAAAAGAATTAGAGTTTACGTTATTTTGTTTAAAAGTGTGATAAATGGTGGATTTAATCTCAGCCATTGATCGAATGACATCAATGGCTATGATTAAAATAAAGAGGAGTCAAATGAAATTGAAATTGGAGATTTTAATTTGAGGTCAAATTGGAAATGAATTTAGGCTAAAATTGACATAAACATATATAAAATGTGGCTAGAAAGTAAATGAATTGGGAAAATTGAATTGAATTAGGTTTGCTATTTTAGGAAATGTAATAAAAATGTCGATATTAAAATAGATT
>NW_025889505.1:95068-116771 GCF_002878395.1 Capsicum annuum
GTCGGTTTTTTATATATTTTTTAATTATTATTTTTTTCAAAAAAACCGACCACCAGTGATTGATTTTTTTGAAAAAAAAATAATTATTGGTCGGTTTTTTAAATATATTTTTATTTTTTTTTCAAATAAACCGACCACTAGTGGTCAGTTTTTTTTTTATTTTCAAAATAAATAATAATTAATACTGAAATTATTTTAATAATTATTTCAATTTTTTAAAATAAAAAAACTACCACTTGTGATCGCTTTTTAAAAAAAAAATAAAAATAAAATCCGACCACTAGTGGTTGATTTTTTCCGACCACAATTTGTGGTCGGTTTTCTGTCGTCGGTTTTTGCCTTTTTTTTTTAGTAGTGAATAATGTAGGTAGAAATAAGTTTTTTAATAAAGAAAGGGAGAAACATGTATCCTGAGTAAATTGAATAAGCTACCAACCAAATTAAGTAATTAATGTGAGTATGGTAATAAATTAGGAGGGGACTAAGAAGCCTAATTATTGCTTGTTAAGATTTTATATACTATGATTTTATAAGTATATGATGATGGGAATACATGATAGTCGAAGATTTTGAATCAAGATACTCTTTCGATGGGTCTGGTTGAGACATTTGGAATTTAACAACGCAACAATAAGCAAGTTATTAGGTGTCGTAAAGAAATGGATTTCGGGAGTAACTCAGCCTCAAAAATTAGTTCATAGGGAGGATTTTCTAAGTTCATATGAGGAGAGCACTTATCCTTTTTCATTCGATATGGATTCTTCAACACCCCACCTCACGTCCAGGACTGAACATCTGATGAATGAACAATTTAATATGAGGGTCCAATATTGATACACAATAATTGAATAAATCATGTTCTAATCATAATATCAGGTAAAGAAGTGTGCATTATTGATCGAGTCTATATATCTGATATAAAACTCTTCAACTAACCATAGACGCAGCTAGGATTTCAAGTAAGGGGGTTCAATATTCAAAGAAAACTAAGTCGAAGGGAGTTCAACACCTACTATAACCGCATAAAAAATAATTTTAATCATGTATAAATAATATATTTTTCTTCGAAGGGGATTCGGGCGAACCACGAAAGAGGGCTGGCTCCGGCAACTAATGTCCCTTGTGAAACATGCCTCTAATTTATCCAGAGATACCGGGATCTTGTTCTGGTTTGTGTGGTTCAATTTAATGCATTAACGATATTTTGGACATAAAAATAAAGTAATGACGAAGTACCAATAAAAAATCCATGACCATTCGAGGACTTTTAATATGGACTTTGATCTAAAACATTCTAAGAGTTTCAATTAAAATAGGCATTTTGCTCCTTTATAAAAGCGGCTATAGGCATCTCTGCATGGGGGTGTTTGTTTAGATTTAAAAAAAAAAAAAAAAAAAAAATTCGACTGATGCTTACTTAGATTGTTGTTTCCTTTTACATTTTGTTTTTATTTAGTTACCTTAGTTTTTTTAATTTGACATATATTTGAAAATTACGTAAAAAAAGATATAAATCATAATAATCAGCTAACTTAAAATACTTTTAAAAGGCATATAACATATTTGGTTGGCTATAGAAATTCTATCAGCATCGCATAAATTGAAACAGAAAAGTTAACATATATTATTTTAAAATGACATAAAAAATATAAATCACAATAATTAACGACTTAAAATACTTAAAAGACATATAAAAATATGTATATATATTACCTCTCTAAATTTCGTTTGTACTACATAAATCAGGATAGAGGGAATAACATATATTATCCGAATTACATAAAAGATACTATAAATCACAATGATTAACCACTTATAGTATTTTAAAAAATTATAGTAAAAATTTTTATTGACTCTCCAAATTCAACCATTATCGCATAAATTAGAACAAAAAAAATAACATATATTGGGTTCGCGTTGGTCCGGATCCTTATATTTGGTTGAATGTATTATGTATGTATATACTACTTAGTAGAAATGTGAGCACACAGGTGATGATCATGTGTGTTTTTTAAATTCTTAATGAGTTTGCGGGTATTTTAGATAGTTTACACTGTGATGCTTAAATCATATTGTATTTATCTGTATTATGGTTGTACTTTTTCATTGTTGGACAAGAAAACTGAGACATATTTTGCTATTTTACTTTAACAAAATTTTAATTATAGACACCTTAGACCCTTTATAACTAAGTTTATGATTTAAATTTTACTAATTATATTCCGCAGACATTAGTTAGTGACTAAATGTATTTAGGACTCATTTATACAATATAATTAAGTAAAACTTACATAAATTTCGAGTAGTTGACCCATATTTACCTTCTATCCCTATTTTAAAAAAAATTTTAAAAATATTATTTTTTGTGTTTTTTCAAACACATATAATTAAAAGAGATACAAGATTATGATACATTCTAAGAATCAACTAATTCGCTGAAATTATGAAAGGTAACAGTAATTACCGCATTTAAGGAGTAATTTACTCCTCAAATCTTCTAATTAAAGCAAAATATCCCCTAAAAACGTCAATGCAATTTTTTTATTTGAAATATTCTTATCCATTTTCAATTTGCAGATTCATTCTTCTTCTGCTTTCATCTCTTTTTTTTATGCTATTTTTTCTTTTTCAACTATTTGCAATGAATATTTTGGTAGGTCTATTATTAGATATTGTTGATTCTGATATTTCGAATCCTCCGTCTTTGATGTACCAGAAATGTACCAATATGCTTATACATTTGATGGCATTGTAATCGGAGATGTACCAATGTCAATCTAATTGCTACCTCAGGAAAAGCCGATGAAGTTTTTTCCTTACAATTTGTTTCATTGTCGGATACCATAGTGTATAGAATTCATCTATACAGATTAAAAAAATCAGACTATAATCAAGAGATGTACTCATGATTTGTTTGTCAACTCATTTATAATTTGAATTTTATAAAATTTTAAGGTAGATTATAATCGATCAAAGTATGCAATTCATCATTGTTTCAATTTTAAAGCCAAACGTTCTGACAAATAAAATATGTACTTGTTGAATGAATTTAGCCAAAAATACAAAGTTATTTTCACGTTTAAGTTAAAAATATGTATCGCACGTTTTGATACATAATATTGAAGTTGAAGAGAGATTGTTCAATTTTAAAGTCAAATGTTCTGGCAAACAGAAATATGTATCTCTTGTTGGTTGAATTTAGCAAAAAATATAAAGTTGCTTTCACGTTTAAGCCAAAAATATATATTTCATGTTTTGATACATAATATTGAAGGGAGGTAGAAGAAATCAAGTGAAACTCTTATATCAAACAGTAATTGTTGTGGTCGATGTGGTTACGAAGATCTCAACAGACGTACTTGTAATTTCTTTTCAAAAGAAGAGTCGTATTTTGATCTGCAACAAATTAAGTTATATTAACATTCACTAGATTTTTTTTTTCGTAGTTTGACAAAACAATTATGAAAATGTTGTTACTTTTTAAATTTTTGATGAATAATGTTTGTTGAAATATGACTTTTCTTATTTCTGCATTTTAAATATCATAAAATACCTTAATTTCATTTTACATTAACATGATATTTTATTAAATTTATATATAATAATATCATAAGAACGTTGCACTAGTCAAATAGACTCACCAAATAATTCAACTTGAATATCTGAAAAAACATTTAATAATTTGTACTATGCAATTGCACAATGAAAACTTGAGATGAGTCTCTAAAACATTCTCATTTAACAAGTCAATTAATTCTTGTTCTGTAAACTTATTAAAATCATCTATAAATTTTGTATTTCAGGAGATTCTTGAAGTTAAATGAGGCGGTTTTATCTCTTTTAAAACATAATAACTAATACTAACTGAATTAATTTTGTATAATTTATATGTATCTTTTGTTATATAATTTTGCATCTCTTTTGGTAAAAATGTATCTCGCATAAGTTGCTGATAGTATTAGAATGCATCTCCTACATTTTTAATAAATGTATTCCTTTTTTGATAATATATATCTCATATAATGATCAGTTGTTAAAATTTGTATCTCTTACAAATATAGTTTAGGATTATCTAGATTAACTAGCAATTGCACAAACATATATTGGTTATATGTCTATGTATCTATATTTCAACTTGCACTGAGATATAATACGTTAAAATGTTATTGATGTAATTAAATATGTCTCTGCGGTGTTTGTATACTTGTAATAATGTCACGTTTGTATATTTATGATAAATTTATAACTTGTAGAAACAATCATATGCATGTACAACACTTTAAACAACAAACTTCAAAATGGAATACTAACTAGAAATAATTCATATGTAAAATACTTGAAATAATTCTTAAACAAAATTTCAAATACTCAACATGAATACTTCAGCAGTAATACCTGTTAAACCAACATACTATTTATACAAATATAATACTTCAAATTTAATTCAACATAAAAAATCATCCACAACGTTTACTTAAAAAACTGCTTCAGATGACTATTCATCACATAAGTTGACAGTTTTGTATCTCTGAAGAAATCAAAAGACTAATTAAAAGTTAATCCTAATAAACATAGCTATAACTATTCAATACTAACTTCATCTTCTGGAACTGATCTTGTGAAGTTTGATTTAGGCCTTGACGGGTCTTCGTTGTCAAATGGGTCCTTTTCGGTCATTTCTTTGTACAATTCAAGCGATAACCAATCTGTTGGAACCCTTTGTTATTAGTATACTGAAAGTATTTGTGCAGTACTACAGCCAACTTATGGACCTCACGGTACTGATCTCTATTTCTTGATGATAACATTGAATCATAAACACGTATTCACCGCTCCTTCAGAATAATAACTGTCAGAACCTTCAAAAATTTCTAAAAATCATCTCAAAAAATAAGTCAAGTACTTCTTGTCCGATAACCTCTATTAACTCATCTTTGAATTTGACATTACAAGAGCTTCCAAATCTATGAATGCGTTGGAATCTCCTTTATAACATAACTAATACCCTAGAAAATGACATACAAAAAAATAGCTAACTTTTAATGAGATACATATTTCAACATAAATTATAAAAGATATGATACTACTTTGTATTCTTGTAAAAGATACATACTCTTAAGAAAAATACACATTTTCATGTATCAGATACATTTTTAAAAACTTGTAAGAAATACATACTATATTGTACAAGAAATATGTATCTCTTACAGTTATAGCATGTATCTCTCATATAAGTATTACATACAAAATATTACTAACAAGAGATACATATAATAAAAGAGTTACATAAACATAGATACAATTTATAAAAAATATATCAAATTAACAGAAACATGTATCTCGGCCCAACCTTCTTTTACACCAGAGTAGTCCTTTCCTCAGCCATTCTTGTTCAGTTAGTTATTTTTCTTTCGATTACTATTTTATCTTGGGCATGTCTTGAGGAGGTTTCACTTTTCTTGAATTATAACTTGACTCCAAATTGAGTTGCTACAATATCCAGTCTAGCACATTTTTCCTTCAAATTACATTAATGAGTAGATATACTCCTGCTAGAAGGGTAAAAGAGATTGAAAAAAGTCAAAACAAATCCCACTAATTAGTTGACACAATTACTAATGTATTTCTATTAGACCAAAATTAAGATCATCGCTATTACTCAGACTGCAAAGTGAAGATAAGTTCCTATTTCTATTATTGAAGTTGATAAGATGATAGTGAAGATGAAATTGGCGGGAACTGCCTCATTTTAAAATTCTGAAGAAGTTGTTATAATAATGATAAAAAATCGCACCTTCAAAAGCGACATTGGTGGAGGAGAAAATCGCTCCTTAAATCTGGTAATTTGTATCCGACAAAAATGGGGCTCGATGTATCTTTACCTTTTAGTTGAAATAGGAAAATGTAGGAATTTTTTTAATATTCTTAAATTGAAGGGATTTTTAGTAATTTTGGTTTCTTAAGTTGTGATTTTATGAAATTTTTTCTATAATTAATATTAATTTAAAAGAAAAGGAAGAGTAATTAATGCTCATTATTATCTCCAACTTCCCCTAATATTCTCCTTCTATATAACAAAAAATGTTGGTGATTCTCCTGCTATAATTGGCCTTTTTTAGTACAAACATATACAAATCAACTATATTTTGTACAATTGAATTTTAACTATATATATATATATATATATATATATATATATATATAATTGTATACACAAACACATTAGAATTTTATAATTATGCATAATGTATAATATATACATATGCCTATCAACAATATATTGTATAAACGTATAATATTATACATATACAATTAAACGAATAAACATATACATATGGCACAAACACATTTATGTAACATATAGATATGCATATCAACTATGTATTGAATAAACATATACATATGTATATAACCACTAGACTGTATAAACGTAAAATATTACATATGCAATTAAATGATTGAACATTTGTATATTAGGATCCTAATGCGTTGATATTCATTCTAATATGCCATACACAATGTATAAAAATCAGTGTATTTATATACAAATAATAATACTTATATGCATATGTATGCATATACAGATATGCCTATGTATATACACAAATATAGAACATATGTATATGCATATGCATAATGTATATATGAACCAACCGATAAACATGCATATACATATGTATATGTATAACAACACAAAATAAAATTGTATACATATATAGCCATACAAAAAGCTACATATATACATGAAAAACATTCATCCAATGCATTCATAGTATATAAAAAAAATATACAATGCATACTCAAATACAAAAATCTACGCAACTGAATACAATTGAATCGCCTATATACAATTTATCAAATTCACTAAAATTATATCAAATACCCAATTATAAAAATAATTCATCAAGATTTATTCTGTCAAAATTGACACTAATATAAAATTTGATATTCAAAATTATACATTCTATTCTATGAAAATAGATGAAATTTGAAGAAACTTAGTGACTCATTTAAAGAAGACCTAAAAAATCAAAAGAAAACAAATTTATATACCCGAAAAAATTAAAGATTACCGCAAAATTTTCGATGCATATCCCCACGAATGTTTAGGAATGAGAAATTACTCCAAAAAATCGTCAATGCAAACCCACAACAGATGTTTAGGGGAAGAAAAAAAAATCGACTGATTTATGAAAATAAATTAGGAGGAAATTTTTCTTTGAGATATGTTCAAGAAGCGTGTATAAGTTAATACTGCAAAACTAGCCAATTAGCTAAGAGAAAGGTTATGAAAAATTAAATACATGAGAGAGAGTATTATTTGCTATATATATTGTATATTATATTTCTATATAAGGGCCCATAAAAGAAAATAATTTTGTAACTAACAAATAACTATATAGGGTAATTTTTTAAAACCCTAACTATACCATGTAATTAAGAATTGTTTTATCTATGATGTGTAATTTTTTCTTTTACTTTTGACTCAGCCCAAAATTCTACACAACTTCTGATGATGGGACCCTATTTGCTTTTCCTTTTTACATGTTTCTTTGGTCTAAGTCATCGATATACTCTTAAATTTATTTCGAGATTTTACTTAGATCTCTCAACTAACCATTGTATCTATTGAACACTCTTACCACTTCAAATTTGAACCACTTGAACCCTTTGTGCATATAGGCATAAAAAGTGTGATTCACACGTTAGCAGGCGTGTGAATTAATATTTTAATACCTTTTTAAAAAAAATATTTTTTTCAATCTTTTCTTTATCTTCTTTTATTTCTCATTTTAAGAAAAAAAAAAAATTTCATCTTGTTTTGCGGAAATTTTGTCTTTTGAAGGAGTCGCCACTTAATTTCGAAAAGGAATTAAGAAACCTTTATTAGATACTTTAAACGATCCAAAATAGAAAAATCGTTTAAGTTTTGAAGATTCTGAGTAAGCGGTTCCTATTAATATTTTAGGAAGGTGTTAGGCACCTAAAACGTCCGCTAACTTGCGGTTATCCGGACTGGTTGAAAACATCTTTCGATTAACTTCTAAAAAGATTAATTTGTTAAAAAGTGATTGACTTTTTAGAAAAAACTTGTGTAAAATAGATTTAGATGACTTAGTAGGGATTTTAACTAAGTCTAAACAAAACGACTAAGAAAGTAAACACATAAAAGGAGAAAGGGAGGAGAAAGTAAAAGATTTAGCCTGTCCTAGTCTAATAGGGCTTTCGACCCATTTTACCTGTCCTAATCTAGTTTTCGAGCTGTTTTGACCCAAAAGTCGCTCCCCCTGTATTAAATTTATAATTTTGGCTTCGAGACCCAAATAAATAAGTAGATAAATAAACGAGTAAAAATAAATAAAGCAACAATGAATGAATAAATAAATAAAGAAAAATAAGACTCTTCAGCCGCTTCAGAGGTAGGACTTTAACTCATTCCTTCTTCTTTCGAATCCTTGCGTCCATATGTCATGCAATTCGTTTTAGACTTTCTTTCAGGTTTGACTCGGAAGGTGGGCCATGTTGGCCCATGACGAAATGCGAAAGGGAGGAGTCCGTTCGGACTCCAAGATAAAATTCATGCAAAGAGAAAAAAAAAGAATTAATAAATGCCCAAACTTTAACTGTTTAAAACTATAGGATTCAGGCTTCATCAAAATATATTCGTACACAAGTAAAACGCAATAGAAGCAAAATCCACGGAGTTCCAAGAAGACAATCATAAACAATTAATTAAAGAAAATAAAACGCAATAGAAGCAAAATCCATGGACTTCCAAGAAGACAATCATAAACAATTAATTAAAGCAATTCCGACTAAAGCTCAAAACAAGGCTTCTTATGGATCCTAGCAAATAAGATTAACAAATTAAAATTTCATATATATGTATTTTTTTATTTTTTATTTTTTATTTTTTTTCTTCACACAATTATGCTAAAAATAGGCAACAAATCAAACGTGGGATTATCAACATGGTTACACAAGCCCGAGAAGAAGCATGGGTTATAAGGAAAGCTTAACATGTATTAAACTCTAAATCTGAAATCCAACAGTAGGAGAATCCAAGAGAACAATAATTTAGTGCTCACCCAGCAAAATTAATCACCATTATCACATAGGGATTGTACCCCGTTGAAATGATTCTAGAGTCCGAGTAAAAACATGACCAAAAGTTGAAGAAAGACATATAGAAATCATTCTCCTTCCTCTTTGGCGAGTTCTCGAGAGTATTATATCAAACATAACTTAGAAGGATCTTAATATCAATTGAAACTTAAATGAGACGTAACCCAAATCTTTTTCTTGATATTAAGAGTCAAAGGAGTTTTGGGAGCAGCTTTCATCTAACATAGAAAATGGTTCTGAGATGAGATGAACATAAAGAACATTTCCCACACCCACGGAACTAGACCATATGCAGAAAACACACGAATTCATTACATCTCATCCCTCATAACCACAAAACTAAACCAAGACTGATGTTTTACCATGGACAGACACCTACTATTTCTATCAACTTAGTAGGCTGAACATGATCGGGGAAGCAATCCATATTAAACCCAAGTCATGAACTATATGCAACAAGTAACGTAGAATCGAACTCATAGCAGGAAGGAGGACTGAAACAATATTTATGAAAATATCACCTATCAAACATCTAAATTAGAGAACATTCAGATAAACGAGAACATTAAACCCAGAGCAAAATACTAAAATGCAGAACGATATGTTGGGGATTAACGCACAAAAATTACGACAATATAATGAGCTTCCAAAGAAAAATAGAGAAAACATTATAGAGATAAACAGTGAATCAATCTGTTCAAACAAAACATCCTTAAAAAAATCAATAGTCTTTAAGGCCTTCTAAAGCCAAACAATCCAGCACACCATATCACTAAAAAAGATTACAACTTCAGAGGTTTAAACAACCAGCATACCATGTCACTAAAAACTTATGACTTCAGAAGTTTAAATAAACCAGCACACCATGTCGCTAAAAAGCTTACAACTTTAGGGATTTAAACAACCAGCATATCATGTAGCTAAAAGGCTTATGACTTTAGAAGTTTGAGATGAAGCAGAAATAATTGAAAATTAAATGGGATGGAATGTTACCTATTTCGGAACAGCAAAACAGGACTCGAACTTTGACGAAATCTCGATTACCACCAGAGGACCTTTTCGTGACTTCTAAAACTCCGAACAGTCGTCGACTCTTCTTAAATGACATAATTTATACTACAAAATCTATTTTTTTGTTTTTCAAAAGTTTATCGAACCTCTTGAATTTATTTTTCCTTCCCCTGCTTGATACTGTTTCTATAGTTTTATTTCTCTTTCTGAAAGAAATTTTTCCAACCCCCTTCAACTCAATCGAGAGTTGTTTTTATAGAGGGGGAATAGGGGCCTATTTTCAGTCTTGGATGATGTGGGAAAAAAACCAACCAAGGGAAATTTTGGGAGCTTCTCCAAAAGGGAATTAAAAAATTGAACCCTAGATAACATTTTCCACCACCAACCTGTACGAATTTTGGAAATTTTCTCAAATAAATCGGAACGGGTGGACCAATCAAAATTGGGAAAAACCAAACCCTTTCTACAACCAATAAAAATCGCCCAAATATGTACCCCATTCGTACCATTATTCCAAAATTTATGGAGTTAACCGTTGGAGATGACACCTAGCCTTGTTTCTAGAAGATTCAAGGATTTTCTCATCCTATGAATGCATGAAACGTGTGATGAAGGTGAAAAAGAAATGGGTCAGGGTCAGGTTTCGCCAATATCGAAGCGGGTTTGAGATTGGTTCTGGTTTTTGCATGGAAATTGGAAGCGATTAATCAATGTCGCAACTGTTTGCTGTTGTCTCGATATTGAGCTATTTGTATTCGTATGTACACAGCTATTGCTATTTTGGGAGAAGGCACAAAGTGGGTCGGGTCTGATTTGGGGAATTGGGCTTGGTTATGTGTTGGGCTGTTAAAATTTTTGGTGGGTTTTAACTAAAGTAAAAATTAAATAGGGGTTATGTTGGGTTTATTTAATAACCTCAATTAAATCTAATTGGGATTATTAAATAACCCTGATTAAATTTAATTGAATTAAAATAATCCCAATTAGGAAATGGTAATTTTTTGGGAGATTAAGATTGAATTACAATTTAGGCGACTTAGTTAAACTCTAACCAAATTGAATATCCATTGGTCAATTGCATTCAATTAGGTCCAATTTGATTTCAATTGAGGTAATATTTAATTAGTTCGCTAAATTGAATCGCAATCCGACATGAATTAAGTAACAAATTAACCTTGAGTTTCTTGATTTGATAAAAATCAAACAAATATTCCTCCAAATAAAATATGTTGAGAACAAACTATATTTAAAATCAAAGTTTTATCCATTTGGATTAATTTTCAAGTTTAATCAATAGAAGTCTAATTTTAATAAAAAATATTCATTTAAATAATAAAATATATACACTCTCGTATATAAAAATATAAAAATGTATAATCGTTAATTAAATAATAAAATTAACCCAAATAAATATTTTAAATTACATTTATTTGAACAAAATAATTATTGTGATTTTATTTTAAAATTGAAGAAACTCAAAATTAAATTGGATTGTGGAGGGGAAAAATTAGGTTTCAACAACTTCCCCCTCCCTTTAGGTAGGATGGATGCAAGTAATCCTGGGCAAAGGGAGGTTGACGTTCCTAATTTTTTATTCGACCACAAATTCGTTTCTGAAAGAGGTTGATTTTCACACGAGTTTCATGAAGTTATAGTCGGACCTCGATATCAGGTTTTCTACATATCTCAGTTTACATGAGAATTTAGGTCATTTGTAGTTCATAAAGCTTGATTATAAGCACGATTATCGAGAAAATTCATAAGCTATCTCGGTTTTAGAGTTTTTGATGAAACCAAGATGCTGGAAAATAAAGGAATTTGGGGAAAGGTTGGAATGCAGTCGAGTTTTCAAAGTGGACCCCAGCCTATATATCCCCGAGACTCACGGAATCAGAGTGCCTGTAGTTTGACTCGATCAATAGAAAAGATAGTCTTTTATTTTAGACGATCTTTGACTCAGAATGAGTGACAAGTTGATTGAGTTGTGAAAAAAAGGCTTGTAACCTCTTAACCATTAAGGTGGATCTCTTCAGATCCATAGGTAAGAAATTACCTGGTCATAATTTCCAAAAATTTAGGTGTCCTATCACTCAAATTTAAAAGGAAGAGAAGGTTACCCTCGGTATGAGTTTAGAAATATACCGAAGGTGAAGTTGAAATCAAAATAACCCAAACTACCCATATGCCTTCTAATAGGGGGCGTGGTTGGATGGTGGTAGCGATCATCCTTTAGCCTGCGTCCAAAGAGTTTGATGTTCCTCTTTAGACTATGTCCCATTTTGCTGCTAAGAAAGAGTTCCACATTGTGCTACTTCCTATTTGAAGTCGTCCGCACCTCTAGTTTTGATTTGAGATTTTCATCCTCTCAGATGCTCTCAACAATGCTTCAAATAAAAAGTGTTGGTACTAAACATAATTCATGAAAGAGGTATATAGTTTTTTACCATGTCTCTACATGGATTATTGCCTAAAAAGCGAAGCCATCCTCTCGTGTACCTGTTTGGAAGGAAATAATTTGCAACAACAGACATAACAACCTTCTTCGTTTTTGTATACTTATCTTATTTGTCGTTTGAATATGTCGTATAAGTGGGGTGGCCCTTTCGGACACCGATGATATTTTATGCAAAACGGTCCTGCAATAATGTAATTTTGTGCTGATGCGGAAACCCTTTTGGTCACATATAATGCTAGTTGTATGTGGAATGATAACCTTTCCAGTTATTGCCAATGATTCTTTGCATATGACATCGGGTAAGTCTTGCACATCTTTTGTATTGATATGACTTATAGTTTTCCTTTGAATTGTCAATCTTTGGATAATCTGGCACATTATTTGATGTTGGATATGAGATGACTTAAATATATCCTTTGAATTGCTAGCCTTTAAGTAATCCTGCACATTATCCGACCTTGGACAAGAGATAACTTACAGATATCCCTCCAATCGCTAGCTCGCAGGTATTCCAGCTCACCATCCGACCTTGGATACAATATGACTTATAGATATATTTCAAATTGCTAGTCTTTAGGTGATCCTGTACACAATCAATTTTGGATATGACGCGGTTTATAGAGAACCCTTGGACTTATCAATTTGATAATCTCGCATATTCTTCGATAAGGATTTTGCTGTGACTTACGGATAACCTTCAGACCATCAATTCTTGGGTAACCTTGTATACTATTTGGTTAGGATATTGTTGCGGCTTACGGATGACCTATGATCTACCAACTCATAGGTAGTCTTGCACACTATCCGATTTCAAATAATACGACTTATAGATGACCCTCAGATTATCAATTTTCTAGGAAATCTCATATGCCATTCGCTTATAGACAACGACTTGAAGACGTCCCTTTGAATCATGTGTTTTTATGTATTCAAATGTTGATTCATAACAAGATGAGATATTCTCGACGTCAGTGTATTCTATGTTGCGTATTAATAGATATTAGATGTTGATGATATCCTCGACGCCAGCGTATGCTATCTCATGTGTCAACAAATATTAGAGGCTGATGATATCCTCGATGCTGGCGTATGTTATCTCATGTGTCAACAGATGTTAGATGTTGATTATATCTTCGATGCCAGCGTATGCTATATCGCGTGTTAACAGACATTAAATATTGATTATATCCTCAACTCCAGCGTATGTTATCTCATGTATCAACAAATATTAGATGCTGATGATATCTTTGACGCCAGTGTATTCTATCTCGCATGTCAACAACTATTAAATATGGATTATATCCTCAATGCCAGCATATGCTATCTCGCGCGTCATCTAATATCTAATGCAAATGATATCCTCGATGCCAGCACATGATATCTCGTGCATCATCAGATATTTGATGTAGATGATATCCTCGATGCTAGTGTATGTTATCTCACGCGTCATCCATACCTCGCGTGTCAACAGATATTAGATACTGATAATATCCTCAACGCCAGCGTATGCTATCTTGCGTGTCAACATATATTAAATATTGATTATATCCTCAATGCCAGCGTATGCTATCTCGCATGTCAACAAATATTAGATGTTGATTATATCCTCGATGCTAGCATATGCTATCTCGCGTGTCAACAGATATTGAATGCGGATGATATCCTCAACGCCAGTGTATGCTATCTCGCACGTCATCAGATATTTAATGCAGATGATATCCTCGATGCCATATATGATATCTCGCGCATCATCAGATATTTAATGTAAATGATATGCTCGACGCCAACGTATGATATCTCATATGTCATTAGATATTTAATGCAGATGATATCCTCGATACCAGCATATGATATCTAGCGCATCATCAGATATTTAATGTAAATGATATCTGCGATGCTAGCGTATGAGATCTCACACGTCATCATATGTTTAATGCAGATGATACCCTCAACACTAGCGTATGATATCTCACGCGTCATCAGATATTTAATGCAGACGATACCCTCAACGCCATCTATAATATCTCGCACTTTATCAGATATTTGATGCAGATAATATGCAATGGCCCTCCTGGCAATGGAATGAGATGGAATGGCTTTTTTAGCAATGAAGATGGTTTCACCTGAATCCATTTATCTGCGCTTTTTCTTTATATAAGGTAGACAGTCAATAGACACAAAGTCGTTTTTGCTAGCGACTAATTTTTTATTTTGTTTAGAACAATTCTAAGTACAATAATTATAAAGAAGATAAGACACCTTTGTTTGTTCTTCTTGGTCACAAAAGATGAGATAGACAATTCAAAAGGTCTTTAATAAATGGGTATTAACCCGTGTTTGGGGCTACCCGAAAATACCGTTCTTGAGCATCATATTCTCTAGTGTGGCTCCCAATTTGCTCAGGGATTTTTGAAAAATACTCTCATTCTTGTGTATTGATCCCTGCATCCATAGAAAAAAGATTAGTTTGAGTGAAACTACTCCGTGTTGACCTTCTTCGCTCCTCGATTTGCTCCTCACTATCTTTCAGGTGCCCCATCATGTTGGGACTTCCACCCCGACTTCCATTTCAATAGATGCCTAGGAAATTACTAATTAAAATATTTGTATAGATTTTTTAAAGAACACATAATTTTAGAAAATAGTTTCAAATTTTTTTGTAAAATCTTTAAAATACCTCTGTCAATCATGTCATGTACAACCCCGACGAACTTCTTCCTCTTGGTCCTGACTATGTCTGATGTTTGATGGAGGATTGCTAGGGATTCAGCATCGTTGAGGCTCTTTATCAGAAGTTCTACCATGGTTGGAGATTTAGCCTATCTACACTTTATCGCAGGTGGTGATTTCTAAAACTTGACTCTGACCCCTGGTGCTGGGAGATTTGAAATATATTCCAATATATTAGTGAAAACTTTGAGTACCTCCTCAAAATTTCTACCCCAGTTTAAAGATATTTGAGACGATCTCAATTCGAGCAGACCCGAAGTCTTTGTTCGTCTTCGTTCTCTTTGTTGGATGATGATCTTCCTTTTATGAATTTTAGAGATTCCTTCTCAAAAATTCTGCCCCAATTTCCATTTCCTGAGGTTATATAACCGAGCCATTGGGGTGCCTACGTATCCCATTGAAGCAGGAATCAGATCATACATAGTTTAGGATTACCCTAGGGATATATATAAAATCTAAATGGGTTTATCAAAGCAGACATAGGCTGCTACATATCCCTTTTGGGAATTTAGGTCATCACGTAGTTCATACATAAAAAGAAGGGATAAATTATCCTAAAGGGTTGACAAAATCCGACATAGGCCGCTTACGTATCCCTTTCTTGAGAATTTAGGTCAAACGTAGTTCGTACATAAAAATAAGGGATTCTAGGCGATTACATATTAGAAAACAAACATCATTATAAAGACGATTACAATCAAAGTAAATAAAAGCTAAAAAAACCTTTCAAACATAATATCTTTTTACCGCATCAGAATCAATTGGTTTGATCCACTCTTGACCATCCATCTCAGGTAAGATTAGGGCTCCTCCAGGTTGGGCTTCTTTTGGTTTTCAAATGCCGCTTTATCTTTTACTAGCTGCTCCTCATCACCTTCTTTCCATTCATCATTATTCTCTTTGCTTTGTTTGTCTAACCCTTTTCATGATATGACATTGGCAGGTTTTTAAATTATTGTTACCAAAATAAACCATATTAGATTATAACAAGATAATAAAAGATGATAATGTAATCATATTTAAAACTAACTTCTTAAATAAAGGGAGGCCTTTTGGACAATAAAAACAATGGCTCATGACCCGTGCAAATGCAGGCCCATGCCTTTTTGAAAGTTGTAAAACATGAAACAAAAATTTGAGACATAAAAGGGTGGATCAAGGGGCCCCCTCCAGATCATCACCAATTTTTAAAGCTATTAGTAATTGCCCTTTCATCTACTCTAATGGGCGATGATGAGCAAAATGGAAGTTCAATTTTGCAAAGCCTCTCTTGGTGCAACCTTCTTCACCCCACTGAACTTTGGAAAATCTTCTGGTACAGCATTGCATCCCTCGAATATAATTACTATCCCATCTCCAAGACCATCATCATTTGACATCTCACGCACGGGAAATGATTGGTGCAGGAGTGGCAATAGTTTGAATGGACTCGTCTTTGAATTATCTTCAATATCATCTTCCTTTCTTGGTTGGTACCCTATTCCACTCTTAAATGTTTTTTCTGGTACCATAATGGGCTCAATAATTCCTTCCAAATTCTTCTCCACTCCTTTTGTCTTTTTGAAATTTTACATATCCACTTTAGTAGTAGTCTTGCCAGATACCCATTCACCTGCTATTTCGATCATGCTAACCATGGCTTCCTCATGATTAGTCAATAGACTACTGGTGACATTTGATGTCGGTGCCTGAAGAGTGATGATCTTTTGGTCAATCAAGTCTTGGATCTTGTGTTTTAGATTGATGCAATCTTCAGTATTATGCCCGGGCACTCCTGAATGATATGCACAAAATTGATCGGCCTAAAAGAATCAGAATTGAGATTGGTAAGCTTTGGTGGAATAGGCTATAAATAACCAACTTTTATCAATCTTCTAAAGAGCTAGGTACGACTTTCAGCAATTGAGTGAATTTTCTAGGAGGATTCTTTTCGAGGTTTATACGTGGGGCGTTATACTAATTTTAATTAGTATGAGGAGGTACTTGATGATAGTTTGGATGCTCTTAGATGTTTATTTGGTTGTTTGGAAGAGTATCTTGAACGTGAGGCTGATAATTTAGCTGCAGAATTTGGTACGGGGTAAAATATTTGGAAGTGGAGCTTGATATTGGGGTTGGGCGTAGAATACAGCTGAAAATTTGGTGATGGTGGTGAGGAATATTCCTAGGATTGAATTTCTTCTTCAATTCATCAACATAACTAGTAGAGATCGCAGTCACATCCTCTTTTTTCTTTTTTAAGAATGCAGAAGATTTAGATGATGTTGGGGTTTTGGTAATTTTTCATGTTCGGATGCCTTCCTCTAACGATTTTCCAATCTTTACCAAATCTGCGAAAGTTTTTTGGACCTCAGATACCATCCTGGTATAAAATTCTCCCTTATGTGCGCGAGAGAAAATCGATACCATTTCTTCCTCAAGCATGGGAGGTTGTACTTTGGCAGCTTCATTTCTCTAACAGAAGGCATAGTCTCGAAAGCACTCATTATTCTTTTGTTTAATCCGATCTAATGAGTATCGGTTAGGGACTATTTCAGTGTTAAACGCAAATGCAAATCTATGAAGGAAACCTTTAGCCAATGCCCTCCAACTAGTCCATCTTTTCAGTTCTTGAGACTTGAACCAATCTAAGGCTTCGCCGCTTAAGCTTCGATTGAATAAGCGCATCAATAATGCCTCATTCTTTCCTACCCCCACCATTTGATCACGATACCTTCTCAGATGGGCCATTGGATTTCCAGTACCATCGAACACCTCAAATTTAGGGACCTTGTATCCTTCTAGTAGATCTACTCCAGGGTGAACACATAGATCATCGTAACCTAGGCCATCATTGTCCACCGTCTCATGATATTTCTTGATCCTCATAATCTCTTCATTCATATCCAACAACTTCATTTCATACTCGGTCCTTCACTCTTTTTCCTTCTCCTCGTAATGGTCTATCTCCAGATTAGGAGATGAATTGTAGATGTCAGGGGATATGATGACATGAGGAAGATTTGAAAGGGTAGCTTGATTTTGAGGATGGGAGGAGTTAGTTGGTAGGTAGGGAGAACATTTTGGAGATTGAAAAAGTTTTATGGAATTTGAGAGTATCTTGTTGGTATTTGAGAAGGATTTTGTGGATTCAAAAATGAATTTTGTGGGTTCGGAGATAAATTTGGTAGATTTGGGGATGGATTTTGCAGATTTAGGAGCAAATTTTGTGGATTCGAAAGCGAGTTTTGTGGGTTTGAAAGTGGGTTCTGAATGAATTTTATGGATTTGGAGATGGATTTTGTGGGGTTAAGGATGGATTTTATAGAAAGCATCTGGGTTATTTTCTCAATTTGTATTTTGGATTAGTTGAGGAGCAGAGACGAACAATATGTTGTTTGGATGGTCCCTGAGGATAGGCGTACTGAGGGGAGGGATCTGGAGTGGAGTCCCGTGTCCTCCTGGAGCGGGAGCATTGATTGTGATGGCTAGGTTAGCCAAATTTCAAGTACGATTCATCTCTTCCTGAAGCATTTCCAATTTTCTCACGAGTTCAGCAATTATCTCGCTCTGTTCTGCTATTACATTGTCCCTGATAGTCAGTGCATTTTCTTCGTCGTTTCCAGTCATTTTTTAATGATGGTCAGAGGATGGGATTTTATATGCTTTTGATCGAGTGAAGTAAGGATGTTTTGCCAGCTTATTTCAACACAGAGTACTTTTCTATTATTTGAAAAGTAAAATAACTCAATGGCAGATGTGTTAGTTTCCATATGTGATAAGTAATGCAATATATTTGACAAAAAATAACCACGTAGAGTTGTTTGTGTCATAGCCAAATTGATCCACATGAGCATACTGGATAAACTTCTCTTTGATTCAAACAAACACACATAAACACATAAGACAGTTATATCACATAAACATTATAATAGCGCGTATCCTAATTGGAGTGACCCTTTTGAGCCAAGGGTTTAGGCCTGACGAACTTTGAAGAAAATATATGCTTTTTTTAAAGATAATCCATTATCCCCCAATTCCATAGATATACATAAACGACAGAAATGCCTACAAAAGTCGCACGAAAGGGATACAACCTTTAGGGAAAGGGAAATAACATGAGAAAAAGAATGATGTCCCATGCAGGGGATAGAAAATACTAATTCTTGAATGCTTCTTCTATCGGCCTTCGCCCTCTTAGCTTTGTCCACTCCTCGTTATTGACCGCATCCATTAATGATCAAGAGATTGTCATATAACTGTGCCATAGATGCTATGCATCTATCCAAATTAATCAATTTCTTGCTTGGCTTGTCTCAATTCCTTTGTCAATCTGTGTACGATTGAGGCATCCTTATACGAAAGTAAATGAAGCAAATCTTCTCCCGACCTCCCAAAAGATAATGGATTGGATTAAACAAACATATATTTCTTCAACACATAAATATGATTCATCTGTAATTGACTCGGGGTCAATAGACGCAGGGCAAGTTTTCTAATAGGCTCAATACCCCCTCTCGGGTATTGGATCGTCCTAAGCTCATGCCTAAAATAGGATTTTGGTTTCTCTCTATCCTAGGTATCTAGAGTGGGTTTGAACCAGGTTCCCAAGCGGACGACTTGGATTTGAAAATACGAACAACCATCAGACGACTCACGTGCTAATAAACCATCATATTTTCAACACATTATTTGGAATTGAACAACAGGGGTCGGGACATCTACGAAACCCCAAACTAGTTTATAAATAAATGCAAGAATATGATATGAGATACAATAATTAAATACCGCAAAATCAAAACATATAAACACGTAAATAGTTAATCAAAAGACGAAATCAAACATTTGGTTAGAACCTAGTTAAATATACCCAGCAGGGTCGCCATTTCTGTTTTGCGGAAATTTTGACTTTTGAAGGAGTCGCCACTTAATTTTGAAAAGGAATTAAAAAACCTTTATTAGATACTTTAAACAATCCAAAACAGAAAAATCGTTCAACTTTTGAAGATTCTGAGTAAGCGGTTCCTGTTAACATTTAGGAAGGTGTTAGGCACCTAAAACGTCTGCTAACTTGCGATTATCCGGACTGTTTGAAAACATCTTTTGATTAACTTCTAAAAAGATTAATTTGTTGAAAAGTGATTAACTTTTTAGAAAAGACTTGTGTAAAATAAATTTAGACGACTTAATAGGAATTTTAACTAAGTCTAAACAAAACGCTAAGAAAGTAAACACATAAAAGGGGAAAGGGAGGAGAAAGTAAAAGATTTAGGCTATTGGGCCCAAATCAATGAAACTTGTCCTAGTCGAATAGGGCTTTCGACCCATTTCACCTGTCCTAATCTAGTTTTCAAGCCGTTTTGACCCAAAATTCGCTCCACCTTTATTAAATTTACAACTTTGGCTTCGAGGCCCAAGTGAATAAGTAGATAAATAAACGACTAAAAATAAATAAAGCAACAATTAATGAATAAATAAATAAATAAAGAGAAAAGACATCTTTTCCCCCTGAACTTATCCTCCAAACTCACTTTAGCACTTAAACTTAACTTCTGTTTATTTACCCCCCTTAGCATCTTTAAAGTGTCTTTGTTTGACCCTTAAAGCTGACGTGGCATTTTTTAAAAAAAAGAGGCATGTTTATTTATTAAAAAGGAAAAAAAAGCCGCATTTTTTTAATTAAAAACTGATATAATCCCACTTTTTGTTTTAATATACATTAAAAAAAATATCCTTCTTCTTCAATGCCCCCACCCCCTCATGGCAATCCACACCCACACCCTACAATCTTTTCTTCTCCAATTGATCAAGAACAACAATACTCATTTGCTTTAAACCATTAATTCCTCCATTAACAATCTCATCCATTTTCTTCAACCATTAATTTCTCCATTAACAACCTCACCTATTTTTCTTCAACCATTAGTTCTCCCATTAACTACTTCACCCATTTTCTTCAACCATTAATTTCTCCATTAACAATCTCACACACATTCTCCATCAACACTTTTAAGATGGTAATTAATCAGACACAAGATGTAATAATTCAACATTCTTATACCAAAAAAAGAAAAAAAAAAAATCACCCTTCGGCTGAAAGCTTTGAAAAAAAATGGAGTTTTTGTTTTTGGCTTCGCTTTTTTCTGATTTTGGAAACCATAATTAAGCAACTATGTGATTGGTCCGAGATCATCATAGCGATTATGTTGTTTCAAAATCAAATCTTCACCCCTTAAAATCAAAATGTTTGCTTTGGTCCAAGACTATGGAAGAAGAAGACCCACCTGTTTTCTTCAAAAAAAAAAAATGAACTTTTTTTTGACTTTTTTTTTTACTTTTTTTTTTTTGAAAAAATGATTGAGATTCAATTGGAAAACTAGGGAGGTGAGGCGCTGGAAGAGG
>NW_025889505.1:119771-172253 GCF_002878395.1 Capsicum annuum
GTTAAGGGGGGTAAATAAACAGAAGTTTAGTTTAAGTGCTAAAGTGAGTTGAGCGGACAAGTTCAGGGGGGAAATCATGTCTTGTCTCATAAATAAATAAATAAATAAATAAAGGAAAATAAGACTTTTCAGCCGCTTCAGAGGTAGGACTTTAACTCATTCCTTCTTCTTTCGACTCCTTGCGTAAAAAAAAAAAGAATTAATAAATGCCCAAACTTTAACAGTTTACAAACTATAGGATTCAGGCTTCATCAAAATATATTCGTACACAAGTAAAACGTAATAGAAGCAAAATCCATGGAGTTCCAAGAAGAAAATCATAAACAATTAAATAACAGCGCACACGCAAGTGTACGTGATCTTATCAAGTAATATAGTGGCTTCAAAGAAGCCCAAGTATCGATCTCTCAAGGACTTACGTTCACCGTCTATCTAATTCTAGTCTAACTAATTGAGAAAAAAAAGACAAGAGGACAGTTTTGTAATTTTGTAAATTAAAAATAAAATAAACAATGCGTAAAATAAAATCTTGGAACAATCAATGGAGAAAAGGCTAGGATTAAAACACTTCGAACAATTATACTACGTTATTGAATCTCATCCGTTAATTTGCTTATCTTGATTGTTGATTCGTAGGGTTAATTGCATGATCATGGTTTCCCAACCTATAATCTTTTATCTAATTTGCAAATTACAACTACATCATTGAAAGAGAATGTAATAATCTAATTAAATGAATTAAAGCTATCATCCTACGTTTGAATCAAGGAAGGCATCTAAGTACATCTCTGTCCTAGACGCTAAATTTAATTCTTTATTTTAAAAAAGAATAAAAACCCAAACTTTGTTTATTCCCATGTTCTATCTCCCTATTCCCTCTCCCGAGATCAAAAGATCGACAATATGTGTATTTTATGGGTGATCAATCCATAAAATAATTAAAACAAGAATAAACAAACAATCAAATATGATAAGCAAAATTAACGAATTTAATCCAAAATAATAGTAATCATGTTCTTCACTTTAACCTCGAAAGGAGGGTTTTTAGCCACTAATATTCATAATCACGATCCAAATAATTGAATACATGATATGAAAAAATTAAAGATTAAAAATAAAATTAAAACCTAATAAACCGTGTAGCACCTCTTCTGCTTTTCTCCAAATCTGCTTCAGCCGTGTATAACGTGTCCGGTGGTATTCACCAAATTCTAATTATGTGTCCACTTTAAATATAAGTGGTGTCCAGCTGTCCTTGTCCTTGTCCACTTTGAATTCTGCACGTGGTCCCAAGACCTTATTTTCTGAATTTCAGTCCGTGTCGGTGCTTTTAACATGCTGTGTTTAATTAAAGACGCGACGCGTCAGTTAACGCGTTGGTTCCATCGATGCAACGCGTTTAATTCACGTCATATCACTGAAATTTGCGTTTAAAAATCTGGTCAAGTGTAGAACGTCTTATTCTTTGCCATGCCTTTGTAGTGTATTTTCAATAAATTTTCGACCTTAAAATCATCAAGATATCACCGTATTTAGCTTATAAAGTCTCCTATAATATCACACACCATATATTAAAGATCAAAACAACACGATATTCTCAATAACAAATTAAAACAAGAATTAGGATAAGGCAAATTCGCAATGATCTTCCACTTATTATTCCGACTCTTAATCAAATTAAATTTTACACATTAAAAATAAGTTGTTCCACATAAAATTACACCATTAAAATATTTGAAACAAATTAAATACATTAGAATCCACCGAGATCAACTAGACATACAACTAGTTCAAGCTAATAAAACTAGTTTTCTGGGTTGAAATCTAAATTACTCAATTAAGCACAAACTTGTTTGAAAAATACTTTGGACATTGTAATCACATACTTGGACACTTAAATGCTTATTTATATCCATATGAACACGTTAAGCACCCGAATTGCTCTAAAAACAAGGCGAAATAAGCTAGAATAATGATACAAAAGTGTATAAAATCACCTCAGATCAGCAAGTAAAACGCAATAGAAGCAAAATCCATGGAGTTCCAAGAAGACAATCATAAACAATTAATTAAAGCAATTCCGACTAAAGCTCAAAACAAGGCTTCTTATGGATCCTAGCAAATAAGATTAACAAATTAAAATTTCATATATATGTATTTTTTTATTTTTTTATTTTTTTCTTCACACGATCATGCTAAAAATAGGCAACAAATCAAATGTGGGATTATCAACATGGTTACACAAGCCCGAGAAGAAGCATGGGTTATAAGGAAAGCTTAACATATATTAAACTCTAAATCTGAAATCCAACAATAGGAGAATCCAAGAGAACAATAATTTAGTGCTCACACAACAAAATTAATCACCATTATCACATAGGGATTGTACCCCGTTGAAATGATTCTAGAGTTAATCAAATTCTATTAGGGCAAATCCGAGTAAAAACACGACCAAAAGTTGAAGAAAGACGCAGAAATCATTCTTCTTCCTCTTTGATGAGTTCTCGAGAGTATTCTATCAAACATAACTTAGAAGGACCTTAATATCAATTGAAACTTAAATGAGACGTAACCTAAATCTTTTTCTTGACATTAAGAGTCAAAGGAGTTTCGGGAGCAGCTTTCATCTAACATAGAAAATGGTTCTAAAATTAGATGAACCTAAAGAACATTTCCCACAACCACGGAACTAGACCACATGCAGAAAAAACACGAATTCATTGCATCCCATCCCTCATAACCACAAAACTAAACCAAGACTAATGTTTTACCATGGACAAACACCTACTATTCCTATCGACTTAGTAGGCCGAAGATGATCGGGGAAGCAATTCATATTAAACCCAAATCATGAAGTATATGCAACAAGTAACATAGAATCGAACTCATAGCAGGAAGGAGGACTGAAACAACATTTATGAAAATATCACCTATCAAACATCTAAAGCAGAGAACATTCAGATAAACGAGAACATTAAACCCAGAGTAAAACACTAAAATGCAGAACGATATGTTGGGGATTAACGCACAAAAATTACGACGATATAATTAGCTTCCAAGGAAAATTAGAGAAAGCATTATAGAGATAAACAGTGAATCAACCTGTTCAAATAGATCATCCTTATAAAAACCTATAGTCTTTAAGGCCTTCTACAGCCAAACAATCCAGCACACCATATTACTAAAAAAGCTTAAAACTTCAGAGGTTTAAATAAAACAACACACCATGTCACTAAAATGTTTACAACTTCAGAGATTTAAACAACCAGCATACCATGTCATTAAAAACTTATCACTTCAGAAGTTTAAATAAACCAGCACACCATGTCGCTAAAAAGTTTACAACTTTAGGGATTTAAACAACTTGCATACCATGTCGCTAAAAAGCTTATGACTTTAGAAGTTTGAGATGAAGCAGAAATAATCGAAAACTAAACGGGATGGAATGTTACCTGTTTCGAAGCAGTAAAATAGGACTCAAACTTTGACGGAATCTCGATTACCACTAGAGGACCTTTCCATGACTTCTAAAACTCTGAACAGTCATCGACTCTTCGTAAATGACAGAATTTATACTAGAAAAGCTATTTTTTCCTTTTTCAAAGTTTTTTGAACCTCTCGGATTTGTTTTTCCCTCCTCTGTTTGATACTGTTTCTATAGTTTTATTTCTATTTCTGAAAGAAATTTTTCCAACCCCCTTCAACTCAATCGAGAGCTGTTTTTATAGAGGAGGAATGGGGGCCTATTCTCAGTCCTGAACGATGTCGGAAAAAAGCCAACCAAGGGATTTTGGGAACTTCTCCAAAAGGGAATTAAAAAAATTAAACCCTAGATAACGTTTTCCACCACCAAACTGTACGAATTTTGGAATTTTTCTCAAATAAATCGGAATGGGTGGACCAATCAAAATTGGAGAAAACCGAATTCTTTCTTCAACCAATAAAAATTGCCCAAATATGTACCCCATTCGTATCATTATTCCAAAATTTGTAGATTTAACCGTTGAAGACGACACCTAGCCTTATTTCTAGAAGATTCAAGGGTTTCATTGTCCTATGAATGCATAAACGCGAGATGAAGGTGAAAAAGAAATGGTTCGGGGTCGAGTTTCGCCGATATCGGAGTGGGTTTGAGATTTGTTCTGGTTTTTACATGGAAATTGGAAGCAATTGATCAATGTCGCAACTATTTGTTGTTGTCTCGATATTGAGCTATTTGTACACATATGTACACAACTGTTGCTATTTTGGGAGAAGGCACAAAATGGGTCGGGTCTGATTTGGGGAATTGGGCTTAGTTATGTGTTGGGCTGTTAAAATTTTTGGTGGGTTATAACTAAAGTAAAAATTTAATTGGGGTTATTAAATAACCCTAATTAAATTTAATTGAATTAAAATAATCCCAATTAGGAAATGATAATTTTTTGGGTGATTAAGATTGAATTACAATTTAGGCGACTTATTTAAACTCTAACCAAATTGAATATCCATTGGTCAATATCATTACAATTGGGTCCAATTTGATTTCAATTGAGGTTATATTTAATTAGTTCGCTAAATTGAATCGCAATCCGACACGAATTAAGTAACAAATTAACCTCGAGTTTCTTGATTTGATAAAAATCAAACAAATATTCCTCCAAATAAATATGTTGAGAACAAATTATATTTAAAATCAAAGCTTTATCCATTTGGATTAATTTTCAAGTTTAATCAATAGAAGTCTAATTTTAATAAAAATATTCATTTAAATTAAAAAATATATACACTCTCGTATATAAAAATATAAAAATATTAAAACATATAATCGTTAATTAAATAATAAAATTAACTCAAATAAATATTTTAAATTACATTTATTTGAACAAAATAATTGTTGTGATTTTATTTTAAAATTGAAGAAACTCAAAATTAAATTGGATTGTGGAGGACAAAAATTAGGTGTCAACAACTGCCCTCTCCCTTTGGGTAGGGTGGATGCAAGTAACCCTGGGCAATGGGAGGTTGACGTTCCTAATTTTTTGTCCGACCACAAATTCGTTTCTGAAAGAGGTTGATTTTCGCACGAGTTTCATGGAGTTATGGCCGGACCTCGATATCAGGTTCCCTACATATCTCAGGTTACATGAGAATTTAGGCCATTTGTAGTTCATAAACCATGATTGTAAGCATAATTTTAGAGAAAATTCACAAGCTATTTTGGTTTTAGAGTTTTTGATGAAACCGAGATGCTAGAGAATAAAGGAATTTGGGGGAAGGTTGTAATACAGTCGAGTTTTCAAAGTGGAGCCCAGCCTACATATCTCCGAGACTCATGGAATCAGACTGCCTGTAGTTTAACTCGATCGGTAGAAAAATAGTCTTTTATTTTAGACGATCTTTGACTCGGAATGAGTGACAAGTTGATTGAGTTGTGGAAAAGAGGCTTGTAACCTCTTAACCATTAAGGTGGATCTCTTCACATCCATAGGTAAGAAATTACCTGGACAAATTTTCAAAACTCTAGGTGTCCTATCAATCAAATTTAAAAGGAAGAGAAGGTTACCCTCGGTATGAGTTTAGAATATACCGAAGGTGAAGTTGAAACCAAAATATCCAAAACTACCCAGATGCTTTCTAACAGGGGGTGTGGTTGGATGGTGGTAGCGATCATCCTTTAGCTCGTGTCCGAAGAGTTTGATGTTTCTCTTTAGACTATGTCCCATTTTGCTGCTAAGAAAGAGTTACACATTGTGTTACGTCCTATCTGAAGTCGTCCGGACCTCTAGTTTTTATTTGATATTTCCATCCTCTCGGATGCTCTCGACAATTCTTCAAACAAAAAGTGTTAGTGCTAAACACAATTCATGAAAGAGGTATATAGTTTTTTACCATGTCTCCACGTGGGTTATTTCCTGAAAAGCGGTCATCCTATCGTGTACCTGTTTGGATGGAAATAACTTGCAACAACAGACATAACAACCTTCTTGGTTTTTGTATACTTATCTTATTTGTCGTTTGAATATGTCTTATAAGTGGGGTGGCCCTTTTGGACACCGATGATATTTTATGCAAAACGGTCCCTGCAACCATGTAATTTTATGCTGATGCGGCAACCCTTTTGGTCACATATAATTCTAGTTGTATGTGGAATGATAACCTTTCCAGTTATTGCCAATTATTCTTTGCATATGACATCGGGTAAGTCTTGCTCATCTTTGGTATTGATACGACTTATAGTTTTTCTTTGAATTGTTAATCTTTGGATAATCTAGCGCATTATTTGATGTTGGATATAAGGCAACTTAAAGATATCCTTTGAATTTCTAGCCTTTAAGTAATCCTGCACATTATCCGACCTTGGACAAGAGATGACTTACAGATATCCCTCCAATCGCTAGCTCTCAGGTATTCCATCACACTATCCGACCTTGGATATAATATGACTTATAGATATATTTCAAATTGCTAGTCTGTGGGTAATCCTGCACATTATCGATTTTGGATATGACGTGACTTATAGAGAACCCTTGGACTTATCAATTTGATAATCTCGCATATTCTTTGATAAGGATTTTGCTACGACTTACGGATAACCTTCGGACCATCAATTCTTGGGTAACCTTGCACACTATTTGGTTAGGATGTTGTTGCAACTTACGGAAAACCTATGATCTACCAACTCATAGGTAGTCTTGCATACTATCCTATTTCAAATAATATGATTTATAGATGACCCTCAGATTATCAATTTTCTGGAAAATCTCATATACCATTCGCTTACAGATAACAACTTGAAGACGTCCCTTTGAATCATGTGCTTTTATGTATTCAAATGCTGATTCATAACATGATGAGATATTCTCGATGTCAACGTATGCTATCTCGCGTATTAATAGATATTAGATGTTGATGATATCCTCGACGCCAGCGTATGCTATCTCGTGTGTCAATAAATATTAGAGGATGATGATATCCTCAATGCTAGTGTATGCTATCTCGCATGTCAACAGATATTACATGTTGATGATATCTTCGACGCCAACGTATGTTATATCGCATGTCAGCAGATATTAAATATTGATTATAACCTCACCAGCGTATGCTATCTCGTGTGTCAACAGATATTAGATGCTGAAGATATCTTCAATGCCAGTGTATTCTATCTCGCGTGTCAACAACTATTAAATATTGATTATATCCTCAACGCCAGCGTATGATATCTCGTGTGTCAACGGATATTAAATGTTGATTATGTCCTTGACGTCAGTGTAAGCTATATCTCATTTCAACAGATATTTTAGGTAGATGATATCCTCGACGCCAGCGTATGCTGTCTCGCACGTCATCAGATATTAAATGTAGATAATATCCTCGACGCCAGCATATGATATCTCGTGCATTATCATATAATTAATGCAAATGATATCCTCGATGCCAATGTATGATATCTTGCGCGTCATCAGATATTTAATGCAGAGAATATCCTCGACGCTAGCGTATAATATCTCGCGCGTCATCCGAACCTCACATGTCAACATATATTAGATACTGATGATATCCTCGACGCCAGCGTATGCTATCTTGCATGTCAACAGATATTAAATATTGATTATATCCTCAATGCCAGCGTATGCTATTTTATGTGTCAACAGATATTAGATGTTGATTATATCCTCACATCAGCATATGCTATCTCGCGTGTCAACAGATATTGAATGCTGATGATATCCTCGATGCCAACGTATGCTATCTCGTACGTCATCAGATATTTAATGCAGATGATATCCTCGATGCCAGTGTATGATATCTCGCGCGTTATCAGATATTTAATGTAAATGATATCCTCGATGCCAGTGTATGATATCTCGCACATCATCAGATATTTAATGCAGATGATATCCTCGATGCCAACATATGATATCTCGCGCGTCATCAGATATTTAATGTAAATGATATCCTCAAAGCCAGCGTATGATGTCTCACGCATCATCATATATTTAATGCAGATGATACCCTCGACACTAGCGTATCATATCTCACGTGTCATCATATATTTAATGCAGATGATACACTCAATTCCAGCTATCATATCTCATGCTTTATCATATATTTGATGCAAATAATATGCAATGGCCCTCTTGGCAATGGAATGTGGTGGAATGGCTTTTTTGGCAATGAAGATGGTTTCGCCTGAATCCATTTGTCTGCGCTTTTGCTTTATATGTGTACCTGTACTTAAGGTAGACAGTCAGTAAACACAAAGCCATTTTTTCTAGCGACTAATTATTTATTTTGTTTAGAACAATTCTAAATACAATAATTATGAAGAAGATAAGACGCCTTTATTTGTTCTTCGTGGTCTCAAGAGATGAGATAGACAATTCAAAAGGTCTTCAATAAATGGTATTAACCCGTGTTTGGGGCTACCCAAAATTACCATTCTTGAGCATCATATTCTCTGGTGTGCCTCCCAATTTGCTCAGGGATTTTTGAAAAAGACTCTCATTCTTGTATATTGATCCCTGCATCCACAGAAAAATAATTAGTTTGAGTGAAACTACTCCATGTTGACCTTCTTCGCTCCTCGATTTGTTCCTCGCCATCTTTCAGGTGCCCCGACTCCTATTTCAATAGATGCCTAGGAAATTACTAAGTAAAAGATTTGTATAGATTTTTGAAAGAAGACTTAATTTTAGAAAATAGTTTCGAAATTTTTTGTAAAAACTTTAGAAAACCTCTGCTAGTCATGTCATGTACAAGCCCGACAAACATCTTCCTCTTCGTGACTATGTCTGATGTTTGATGAAGGATTGCTAGGGATTCATCACATTGAGGCTCTTTATCAGAAGTTCTATCATGGTCAGAGATTTAACCTATGTAGACTTTATTGCAGCTGGTGATTTCTAAAACTTGACTCTGACCTCTGGTGCTGGGAGATTTGAAATATATTCCAATATATTACTAGAAACTTTGAGTACCTTCTCAAAATTTCTGCCCTAGTTTAAAGTTATTTGAGACCATCTCAACTCAAGCGGACCCAAAATCTTTGTTCGTCTTCGTTCTCTTTGTTGGATGATGATCTTCCTTTTATGATTTTTAGAGATTCCTTCTCAAAAATTCTGCCTCAGTTTCCATTTCCTGAGGTTATATGACCGAGTCATTGGGGTGCCTACGTATCCCGTTGAAGCAGAAATCAGATCAAACGTAGTTTGGGATTATGCTAGGGATATATATAAAATCTAAATGGGTTGACCGAAGCAGACATAGGCCGCCTATGTATCCCTTTAGGGAATTCAGGTGATCACGTAGTTCATACATAAAAAGAAGGGATAAATTATCCTAAGGGGTTGACCGAAGCCGACATAGGCCCCCTACGTATCCCTTTCTTGGGAATTTAGGTCAAACGTAGTTCGTACATAAAAATAAGGGATTCTAGGAGATTACATATTAGAAAAAAATATCATTATAAAGGCAATTACAATCAAAGAAAATAAAAGCTAAAACACCTTTCAAACATAGTATCTTTTTACCACATCAGAATCAATTGGTTTGATCCACTCTTGACCATCCATCTCAGGTAGGATTAGGGCTCCTCCAGGTTGGGCTTCTTTTGGTTTTCAAATTCTTCTTTATCTTTCACTAGCTGCTCCTCATCACCTTCTTTCCATTCATCATCATTCTCTTTGCTTTGTTAGTCTAACCCTTTTCATGATATGACATTAGCGGGTTTTTAAATTATCGTTACCAAAATAAACCATGTTAAATTATAATAAGATAACAAAAGATGATAATAAAATCATATTTAAAACTAACTTAATAAATAAAGGGAGGTCTTTTGCAAAATAAAAACTATGGCTCATGACCCGCGCAAATGCGGGCCCATGTCTTTTTAAAAGTTGTAAAACATGAAACAAAAATTTGAGACATAAAAGGGTGGATCACAGGGCCTCCTTCATATCATCACCAATTTTTAAAGCTATTAGTAATTGCCCTTTCATCTACTCCGACGGGCGATGAATTATGAGCGAAGTGAAAGTCCAATTTAGCAAAGCCTCTCTTGGTGCAATCTTTTCACCCCACTGAACTTCGAAAAATCTTATGGTATAGCATTGCATCCCTCAAACATATTTCCTATCCCATCTCCAAGACCATTATCATTTGACATCTCACGCATGTGAAATGATTGGTGCAGGAGTGGCGACGGTTTGGATGGACTCGTCTTTAAATTATCTTCAATCTCATCTTTATTTTTTTGTTGGTACCCTATTCCACTCTTAAATACTTTTTTCGGGACCATAATGGGCTCAATAATTCCTTTCAAATTCTTCTCCACTCCTTTTGTCTTTTTGAAATTTTGCGTATCCACCTTAGTAGTAGTCTTGCTAGATACCCATTCGCCTACTATTTTGGTTATGATAACCATGGCTTCCTCATGATTAGTCAATGGATTATAGTTACATTTGATGTCGGTTCCTAAAGAGTGATGATCTTCTGGTCAATCAAGTCTTGGATCTTGTGTTTCAAATTGATGCAATCTTCAGTATTATGCCCGGGTGCTCCCAAATGATAAGCACAAAAGTGATCGACCTAAAAGAATTAGGAATTGAGATTGATAAGCTTTGTTGGAATAGGCTATAAATAACCAGCTTTTATCAATCTTCCGAAGAGCTAGGGACGACTTTCAGCAATGGAATGAATTTTCTAGGAGGCTTCTTTTTGAGGTTTATACATAGGGGGTTATACTAATTTTGATTAGTAAAAGGAGGTACTTGATGATAGTTTGGAGATGCTTGGATGTTTATTTGGTTGTTTGGAAGAGTATCTTAAAGGTGAGGATGATAATTTAGCTACGGAACTTGGCACTGGGGTAAAACATTTGGAAGTGGAGCTTGATATTGGGGTTGGGCGTAGAATACAGCTGAAAACTTGGTGATGGTGGTGAGGAAAGAATATTTCTAGGCTTGAATTTATTCTTCAATTCATCAACAGAACTAGTAGAGATCGCAGTAACATCCTCTCTTTTCTTCTTTGAGAATGCAGAAGATTTAGATAATGTTGGGGTTTTGGCAATTTTTCCTGTTCGAATGCCTTCCTCTAACGTTTCCCCAATCTTTACCAAATCTGCGAAAGTTTCTCAGACTGCAGATACCATTCTGGTGTAAAATTCTCCCTCCTTTGCATCAGAGAAAATCGATACCATTTCTTCCTCAAGCATGGAAGGTTGTACTTTGACAACTTTTTTTCTCCAAAGGAACGCATAGTCTCGGAAGCACTCATTATTCTCTTGCTTAATCCGGTCTAAGTATCGTTCAGGGAGTATTTCAATGTTAAATACATACGTGAATCTATCAAGGAAACCTTTAGACAATGCCTTTCAACTAGTTCATCTTTTCAATTCTTAAGACTTGAACCAATCTAAGGCTTCACCGCTTAAGATTCGGCTGAATAAGCACATCAATAATGCCTCATTCTTTCCTACCCCTACGATTTGATCACAATACCTTCTCAGATGGGCCATCAGATTTCCAGTACCATCGAACACCTCAAATTTAGGGACCTTGAATCCTTCTGGTAGATCTACTCCAGGGTGAACACATAGATCATCGTAACCTAGGCCATCATTATCCCCCGTCTCATGAGATTCCTTGATCCTTATAATATCTTCATTCATAGCCAACAACTTTATTTCATGCTCGACCCTTCACTCTTTTTTCTTCTCCTTATAATGGTCTATCCCGAGATTAGGAGATGAATTATAGATGTCAGGGGATATGATGACATGAGGAGGATTTGAAAGGGTAGCTTGATTTTGAGGATGAGAGGAGTTTGGTTGGTAGGTGGAGAGAACATTTTGGAGATTGGAAAAGTTTTGTGGAATTTGAGAGTAGTTTATTGGTATCTTAGAAAGATTTTTTGGATTCAAAATGAATTTTGTGGGTTCGAAGATAAATTTGGTGGATTTGGGGATGGATTTTGCAGATTTGGAAGCAAATTTTGTGGACTTGGAAGCGAGTTTTGTGGGTTTGAAAGTGGATTCTGTAATGAATTTTATGGATTTTATAGGGTTAGGGAGGGATTTTATGGAAAGCATCTGGGTTATTTTCTCGATTTGTGTTTTGGACTAGTTGAGGAGCAGAGATGGACGATATGTTGTTTGGATGGTCCCCGAGAATAGGTGTACTGAGCGGAGGGATCTGGACTAGAGTCCCATGTCCTCCTATCGCGGGAGAATTGACTGTGATGGCTAGGTTAGCCAAATTTCGAGTACAATTCATCTCCTCCTGAAGCATTTCCAATTTTCTCGCGAGTTCAGCAATCATCTCGATCTGTTCTGCTATTACATTGTCCCTAATAATCAATGCATTTTCTTCATCATTTCCAGTCATTTTTTAATGATGGTCAGAGGATGGGATTTTATGTGCTTTTGATCGGGTGAAGTAAGGATGTTCTGCCAGCTTATTTCAACATGCAGTAGTTTTCTATTATCTGAAAAGTAAAATAACTCAAAGGCAGATGTGTTAGTTTCAATATGTGATAAGTAATGCAATATATTTGACAAAAAATAACCACGTAGAGTTGTTTGTGTCATAGCCAAATTGATCCACATGAGCATAGTGGATAAACTTCTCTTTGATTCAAACAAACACACATAAACACATAAGGCAGCTATATCACATAAACATTATAATAGCGCGTATCCTAACTGGGGTGACCCTTTTGAGCCAAGGGTTTAGGCCTAACAAAATAGGGTTTTGGTTTCTCTCTATCCTAGGTATCTAGAGTGGGTTTGAACCAGGTTCCCAAGCAGACGACTTGGGTTTGAAAATACGAACAGCCATCAGACGACTCACGTGCTAATAAATCGTCGTATTTTTAGCACATTATTTGGAATTGAACAATAAGGGTCGGGACATCCACGAAACCGCAAAATAGTTTATAAATAAATGCAGAAATATGCTATGAGATGCAATAGTTAAATACCGCAAAATCGAAACATATAAACACGTAAATAGTTAATCAAAAGGCGAAATCAAACATTTGGTTAGAACCTAGTTAAATATACCCAGTAGAGTCGTCATTTCTGTTTTGCGGATATTTTAACTTTTGAAGAAGTCTCCACTTAATTTTGAAAAGGAATTAAGAAACCTTTATTAGATGCTTTAAACGATCCAAAACAAAAAAATTGTTCAAGTTTTGAAGATTTTGAGTAAGTGGTTCCTATTAACGTTTCAGAAGTTTAAACAAACCAGCACACAATGTCGCTAAAAAGCTTACAACTTCAGGGACTTTAACAACCAGCATACCATGTCACTAAAACGCTTATGACTTTAGAAGTTTGAGATGAAGCAGAAATAATAAAAAATTAAACGGGATAGAATGTTACCTGTTTTTGAGCAGCAAAACGGGACTCAAACTTTGACGAAATATCGATTACCACTGGAGGACCTTTCCATGACTTCTAAAACTCCAAACAGTCGTTGACTCTTCTTAAATGACAGAATTTATACTACAAAATCTATTTTTTCCTTTTTCGAAAGTTTTTCGAACCTCTTGGATTTGTTTTTCCCTCCCCTGCTTGATACTGTTTCTTTAGTTTTATTTCTTCTTCAGAAAGAAATTTTTCCAACCCCCTTCAACTCAGTCGAGAGCTGTTTATATAGAGGAGGAATGGGGGCCTCTTCTCAGTCCTGGACGATGTGGGAAAAAAGCTAACCAAGGGCAATTTTGGGAACTTCTCCAAAAGGGAATTCAAAAATTGAACCCTAGATAGCATTTTCCACCACCAACCTGTACATATTTTTGAATTTTTCTCGGATGAATCAGAACGGGTAGACTAATCAACATTAGGGAAAACCGAATCCTTTCTCCAACTAATAAAAATCGCCCAAATATGTACCCCATTCGTACCATTATCCCAATATTCATGGAGTTAACCATTGGATACGACACCTGTCCTTGTTTCTAGAAGATTCGAGGGTTTTGTCGTCCTAAAAAATATGAAATGCATGACAAAGGTGAAAAAAATGGGTTGGGTTGGGTTTCATCGATATCGGAGCGGGTTTGAGATTGGTTCTGATTTTAGCATAGAAACTGGAAGCGATTGATCAATGTCGTGACTGTTTGTTGTCTCGATGTTGAGCTATTTGCACGCATATGTACCCAGCTGTTGCTGTTTTGGGGGAAGGCACAAAATGGGTCGGGTCTGATTGGGGAATTGGGCTTGGTTATGTGTTGGCCTGTTAAATTTTTTGGTGGGTTTTAACTAAAGTAAAACTTAAATAGGATTTATGTTGAGGTTATTTAATAACCTCAATTAAATCTAATTAGGGTTATTAAATAACCCTAATTAAATTTAATTGGATTATAATAATTTCAATTAGGAAATCATAATTTTGTGGGGTATTAAGATTGAATTACAATTTAGGCGACTTATTTAAACTCTAACCAAATTGAATATCCATTGGTCAATTGCATTACAATTGGGTCCAATTTGATTTCAATTGAGGTCATATTTAATTAGTTCTCTAAATTGAATCGCAATCCGGCACGAATTAAGTAACAAATTAAACTCGAGTTTCTTGATTTGATAAAAATAAAACAAATATTCCTCCAAATAAAATATTTTGAGAACAAATTATATTTAAAATCAAAGTTTTATCCATTTGGATAAATTTTGAAGTTTAATCAATAGAAGTCTAATTTTAATAAAAAAAATGTTCATTTAAATAACAAAATATATACACTCTCGTATATCAAAATATGAAGACGTATAATCGTTAATTAAATGATAAAATTAACTCAAATAAATATTTTAAATTACATTTATTTGAACAAAATAATTGTTGTGATTTTATTTTAAAATTGAAGAAACTCGAAATTAAATTGAATTATGGAGGGCAAAAATTAGGTGTCAACACATCCTTCTCTTCTTCATAATGTAACACCCTGAGACTACACCCTGGGCGTTACACGATGCTTGTGACCCCGAAGGACCATAAGCTAACTCATGATTGGTACCTGCTATGAGCACTGAATAATAATCATGAAACATATGCGGAAGTAAAACTGAAAATGCCATAAGGTTCATAAAATTGAAATTAATACTGAGTACAACTGTGGAATAATTGCTAACTGAAAGTGTCTGAAAGCCTCTAAACATCTGAAATAAAAGAGTTGATGGGACATGCCCCAACTATCTCCAACTATTGTCTGAAATAACTAAAATACTAAAATAATGCAAAGACTAAATAAGTCTCACATCCTCGATGGATGAGGACTCACTACTGTAGTTGTGGCTGAACGACTTATCGCTAAGTACGGTCAGGAACCCTAGCTTACGAACCTATGATATAAGACATCATAGTGAAAAGAGAGTATACGTCAGTACTTTGAATATATTGGTACACTAGGTGAGGTTAGGATAATATGCATGGGTTAATGTGCATGAGTAATAATAACTAAATATCATGAAGTAACTGAATGAGAGTATATGCAAGTCCGGGACTACTGAAAGTACTGAACTTACAATACTAAGCATATATCATCTATCTGAATTAAACTAAAACTGAAGTACTAAGTTCTGATAACTGAATACAGATAATTGTAAATCATAATTGTGTAGAACTGAACTGAGTTCTGTACTGAATACTGAATACTAAAACTAAGACTGTGGAAGTTATCATATAACCGACATACCTCGATTATAGACTGATTTGGGGTCCAAACTATAACCCCTGTTGGAAGGGTGTTAGCACCGTACCACGGGTTACTAACACTGGCTGGGTCAACCCTAATCTGGCAGGAAGACTCATGAGATGTATATAGTAACGTCAACCCTAGTCTGGCAGGAAGACGAATTATCTTACGCTGGCTACGTAGTTTTGTAACTCAAGGGCTGCTACTAAGGGTCAAACCCTATACTGGTAGGAATGCCTCCATCCCTGGGTTCGCTCGGTGCTGAATCCTACTCCTAACTGAATCAACACTGAAACTGATCACTAGAATGTACTAGGCTTGACTGAACTCACACTGATTTTGTTAACTGATCGAATGCTACTGTTTGGGATACTAAAAAATCATTCTATTTCAACTGGAGACTAGATAAATAACTATTTTTTGGTATTCAATACCCCCAGGACTCGATGGCATAGATAATGGAACCACATCTCAACTTTAAAAGCATCACACATAGGTTACCATGCACAATTCATTCACATAGACAAGATGAATAGTTCTTGTACATGAGAATGAGCAATATATGAATGTCATGACTACCATATTAAATATGACAATTCAAAGATTTAACATGAGGGTTACATAAATCAACACGCATTCTAGTTTATTTACATGAAACTCAAAATATTTTTGGGTTGAAACTCACATGACAACACATACATGAACACAATTTTATTCAAGAAAGTAAATCATAATCTATGTTTTTAGAAAATGATTCTTGAACTCCAAGGGTGGAAGGAATCCAAGGAGGAATACCTAACATACCTTGGTTTCTGAATTTGTGAGAATTGTTGGTGAATTATTGAGACTTGCACTTGAATTTGATGAACCTAGGGTTTTGTTCTTGAGAGGTTTTGTGAAGAATGAATGTATTTTGCCCTTTCTTATGCTTAATTTCATATTTTTGACTGATTTAATGTGAGTGAAATGACCTAAATACCCCTCTGGACTTGGGATTAATTGCATAAAATATACCCAGCAATGCTGTAGATGATGCATCACATTGATGGTGTTGATGCAATTGCCGACACTCCGCGTCGATGGTGACCACGTGATGGCTAATGCGACGCATCTTGATTGTGTTGGCTCACTATTTTGGTCATCCAAACATGTCTCAAACGATATCCAAAAATTTCAAAACTCACCCAAGATGACCTATAGATAACCCTGATCATGAATCAATTTAAAAATCGACAACCTAGGGCCAGAAAAATCATAAATGAGACCTTTGAATATCGAGGCCAAAAAAGAGACTAGATCTTAACACTTGGCTGAAATTTTTCTAAGTCTAGGACCTCTTTTTGCATGCTATATAGGACTGAAATGGGCTAGGACTTCATGGGGTCATACAATATCTCTCCCTTGGGAATATTCATTATCGAATGAGACTGAATAAGCAAAGAGGCACTGAGGTACTGTGACTATGCTGACATGCATGACTGAATCTTGAGACATGGTACATGACTGAACTGTTTCATGAATGTATGAATGATATAAGAATAATATGCAGCTGGAACTAAGCATGGAACAGAGTAAATCTAAGGAAGACTATTATCTTACGATGTGTCTGAGTTTGTAGAGAAGAGATGAGGCTACTTAATTTGCATGTCTGTTTCTACTTCCCAAGTGGCTCCCTCAATGGACTGGTTTCGCTAAAGAACTTTAACCAAGGAAACTTTTTTGTTACTTAGTCTACGAGTCTGACGATCGAGGATTTCGACTGGGACTTCTTCATAAGAGAGACTATTCTAAATATCTACACTCTCTACAGTGACTACAACTACTGGGTCACCTATGCACTTCTTTAGCAAGGAGAGTATTTGGTGCACTGATGCTAAGTCTGCAGGCAACTCAAGTTCATAGGCTACCTTTCTGAAATAACTCAGAATCCTATAAGGACCAACATATCAGGGACTAAGCTTCACCTTCTTACCAAACCTATTCACTCTCTTCATGAGAGAGATTTTTAAATACACAAAGTCTCCAATCTCAAATTCAAGATCTTTCCCTCTCACATTTGTATATAATTTATGTCGGCTTTGGGCTGTCTTAAGCGTCTCCCTGATCAACTGTACTTTCTCTAAAACATTAAACACAAAGTCAGACCTCACCATCGCGGCCTCAACTACTTCAAACCAACCAATGAAGATCTATATATCCTCCCATAAAGAGCATCAAACGGAGCCATCTGAATACTGGAATGATAGTTGTTATTATACGCGAACTCAATCAAATATAAGTGGTTATCCCAACTGACCTTAAAGTCAACGAAACACGCTCTCAATATATCCTCTAAAGTCTGAATGGTCACCATCTGTCTGAGGGTGAAAGGCTGTACGGAGGTGGACTTGGGTACCAAGACCCTTTTGGAAGGCTTTCCAAAAGTGAGGTAAATTGCGTACCTCTATCTGAAATGATGGACAACGGGATTCTGTGCAACCTAACCAACTTTTTGATCTAAATCTTGGCATAATCCTCATCTGAATAAGAAGTATGGACTGGAAAAAAATGAGCGGACTTGGTCATCCTGTCTATAATGACCCAAATCAAATTGTGTTGGCGACGAGTACAAGGTAAACACGTCACAAAGTCCATGTTCACTTCTTCCCACTTCCATGTGGGAATACTGAACTCCTGCATGGAACCACTAGATTTTTGGTGCTCAATCTTCACCTGCTGATAAGTAAAGCACTTAGCCACAAACTCTGCAATGTCTTTCTTCATCCCATTCCACCAACAGACTTTTCACAAGTCGCGGTACATCTTAGTGTCCCCTGGATGAATAGAGTAATGTGCACCATGTACTTTATCAAGAACTCGTTGTCTCACTCATCTACACATAGCACACATAGCCTACCTTGGCAACGTAACACACCATCTCCCTCTTGGGAGAAAACCTCTACTTTTTGATCTCTGACTCTTTCAATTTAACTAAGTTCGGATCCATGTCTTGCTTTTATTTCACCTCAAAAACTAAATAAAATTCCGAACTATTTTGCACCCAAACACTACCCTCAGCCAAATCAACCAAACGGACACCTAGTCTGGCAAGCTGATGAACTTCCTAAACTAACTTCTTCTTACCATTTTCAACGTGAAAAAACTACCCAAGGACAACCTACTGAGGTCACCTACCATTACATTGGCATTGCCTGAAGATATAGAACACTTATGTCATAGTATTTCAAAAACTCTCACTATCTTCTCAGACGCAAGTTTAGGTCTTTCTGCGAAAATACATACTGCAGGCTTTTATGGTCTGTGAACACATCAACATGCACCCCATACAAATAGTTCCTCCAAATCTTTAAGGCAAACACAATAGTTGCTGGTTCAAGATCATGGGTGGGATAATTCTTTTCATGGGGCTTAAGTTGTCTAGAGGCGTATTCTATGGCCTCACCCTTCTACATCAAAACACACCCTAAGCCAACTCTGGAAGCATCACAGTATACAACAAATTCGTCTGAACCATCGGGCAATATCAAAACTGGGGCTATAGTGAGTCGAGTCTTTAATTCCTGAAAACTCTTCTCACAAGAATCTGACCACTGGAACTTGACTTTCTTCTGAGTTAATCTGGATATGGGGGATGCAAAAGATGAAAATCCTTTAACAAACCATCGATAATAGCCAGCCCAACCCAAGAAACTTCTAATAGCTGATGGAGAGATGGGTCTGGGCCAGTTTCTCACTGCTTCGGTCTTTTGAAGATCAACTCTAATACCATCACCGAAAACTACATGACCAAGAAAAGTTACTGACCTTAGACAAAATTTGCACTTACTAAATTTGGCAAACAATTGATGGGATCTGAGAGTTTGTAATACTATTCTGAGATGGTCTGCGTGATCATTTTTATTGCGAGAGTAAACAAGAATGTCATCGATGAAGACTATGATGAATATGTCCAAGTACTGCTTGAACATGTGGCTTATCAAGTACAAGAAAGTTGTTGGGGCATTGGTAAGACCAAATGACATGACTAGAAATTTGAAGTGACCATACCGAGTTTTGAAAGCAGTTTTTAGAATATCACATTCTCTTACTCTGAGCTAATAATAGTCGGATCTGAGATCTATCTTAGAAAAGTAACTGGTACCCGAAAGTTGGTCAAACAAGTCATCAATCCTAGGAAGTGGGTATTTATTCTTGATGGTGACTTTGTTCAACTGACGGTAGTCTATACACTATCATCTTTTTTTCACACGAATAGAACTGGTACACCCTAAGGAGATACGCTGAGCAGATAAACCCTTTGTCTAAGAGGTCTTTCAACTGTTATTTCAACTCTTTAAGTTTAGCTGAAGCCATTCTATATGGTGGAATAGAGATGGACTGAGTATCAGGAAAAAAGTAAATTTTGAAGTCAATTTTCCTTTTGGGAAGAACTCCAGAGAGATCTTCGGGAAACACATCTGAAAATTCACTTGCAATTGGAACTGACTCAAGATTAGAAGTCTCGAAACTAGAGTCTTTGACTCGCACTAAATGATAGACACAACCCTTGGATATTATTTTTCTTACTCTAAGGTATGAAACAAGTTAACCCTTAAGTGTTATGGTACTACCCCTCCATTCTAGGGCAGGTTCATTTGAGAACTGAAAAAAGACAATCCTGCTCCTACAATCAACTGAAGCATAGCATGAATGAAGCCAATCCATGCCGAGAATGATGTCAAAATTCATCATCTCTAGCTCTACAAGGTTTTCTAAAGTAACTTTCTGAGACACCATAATCGGACAGTTCCTGTGTACCCATCAGGCTAGGATAGACTTACCCACTAGGTAGAGACTAAGAAAGGCTCTATTAGGATTTTGGGGCCGACTCCAAAGTTGATGGTTATGTAAAGAGTTATAAAGACAGAGAAGCTCCAGGATCTAACAAAGCATAAATATGTAAATGAAAGACTTGCAGCATACCAGTAACCATATTAGGAGAACTCTCCTGATCCTATCAGAACTGAAGTACATAGAGCCTGTTTGGGCACTGCCCACTGGTGGCACTGGAAGCAGCACCCTGCTGAGATGGGAGATCGGACTGAATTGGGGAACAATTATGATGATTCTGCAAACCCACATGAGGACATTATCTGATCGTATGGTTTATCTTACCACACCCATAACATACGTCATTGCTAGCCCCGCAGATACCCTAATAGTTTCTGTCACACTACCCTGAGATTTAGAGCCTGGCGCCCTATCCTTATTATCATTTCTGAATTTGGGCATCGACGCACTATCCAAAGACAAAATTGGGACTAAAGATTTTAGGCAGAACTAAGGATGGTTACCACCTTCTGATTTTGGTTGAGCAAAATTGAAGCTACATGTTATAGCCCTCTTGTTCTCACTCTCTTTCTCCTTAGTTTTCAATTCCTTAATCTGTGTTGCATAGACCACTAACCTAGACAAGTCCATCTCCTTAATCAGAATTGTGGTCCTACACCCCTTGACCATACTGTCAGATATACCAAACATGAACTTGCTCATCTTAGACCTGTTATCAGCCACCACATGAGGAGCATACCTGGAAAACTAAGTAAACTTGAGGTAATACTCTTTCACACTCATGTTGCCCTGCTTTAGTTGATGAACTCTAACACCTTAGCCTCTCTCAACTCTAACAAAAAGAACCTATCTAGGAAGGCAGTAGCAAACTCCTCCCATTCTATAGGCCCTGCATCCGTGCCTCTATCCACTTTCTACTGCTTGAACCACGTATGAGTTATTTCTTGTAACTGATAGATAGCTAATTTAACACTCTCACTATCAATCACCCCCATAATATTTGTTACTTTTTGCACTATGTCAAGGAATTCTTGTGGATCCTCTTCAGACTTAGACCCCAAAAATAAAGGAGGGTTCAATTCGGGTGAAGTCCCGAATTCTAGCAGCAGCAGTATAGGCCACTGGCTTGGCCTGAATAGCAGTTGGCTGAACATTTTGAGCCGCCACAGAATGGTCTAGAGTGGTGAATACTACTCTAAATTTTGCATAAGAAACATGCTCATTTAGGGGATCTTCCTGAATGAGCGAAGGTGTTGGCTGGTTCCCAGTTATTCTTCTGTTAGTCTTTCTAGGAGGCATGTTCTATAAACAAAAGGAAAAGCTGTATTAGACAGAGAATTTAACTTGAGTTCATGCTCACTCGCATGATATGAACACTGAAAGAAGGGAACTTTTCCTAAAAATACCTCGTAGCCTTTTGTCCATAAGTGTGGCGCGCTATACACCCAAGAACAACACTTGACTTGACATGACTTTTAGACTCTCTAGGGCACTTTAGACCCTTAGGCTATGATACCAAGTTTGTAATGCCCCGAGACTACACCCTGGGCATCACACGGTGCTTGCGACCCCAAAAGACCACAAGCTAACCCATGACTGGTACCTGCTATAAGCACTGAATAATAATCATGAAATATTTATTGAAGCAAAATTGAAAAACACCATAAGTTTATAAAACTAAAATCAATACTGAGTATAACTGTGGAATAATTGCTAACTGAAAGTGTCTGAAAGCCTCTAAATATCTGAAATAAAAGAGTTGTTGGGATGGGCCCCAACTAACTCTAATATTTTCTAAAATAACTTGAATACTAAAATAATACAATGACTAAATAAGTATCAGTCCTCGGTGGATGAGAACATACTACTGTAGTTGTGGCTGATTAACTGATCTGGCTACATACGGTCAGGAACCCGAGCGTCCGAACCAATGATATGCGACATCATAGCTCAAAGAGAGTATGCATCAATAATTTGAAGGTACTGGTACGCTAAGTGAGGTTAGGCTAATATGCATGTGTTCATGTGCATGATAATAATAAGTAAATATCATGTAGTATGAGAGTATATGCAAGTCTGGAAATACTAAAAGTACTGAACATACAATACCAATAATATATCATCTGTTTGAATTAAACTGAACTGAAGTACTGAGTTTTGGTAACTAAATACTGATAACTATAAGTCATGATCGTGTAGAACTGAACTGAGTTATGTACTAAATACTGAAACTGAGACTATGGAAGTTATCATCTAACCGACATACCTTGATTATAGACTGATTTGGGGTCCAAACTGTAACCCCAGTTGGAAGGGTGTTAGCACCATGCCACAAGTTACTAACACTAGCTGGGTCAACCCTAATATGGCAGAAAGACCCATGAGATGTATATGGTTACGTCAACCCTAGTCTGGCAGGAAGACGATTTATCCTACGCTGGCTACGTAGTTTTGTAAATTAGGGACTGCTAATAAAGGTCAAACCCTATACTGGCAAGAATTGCCCCCATCCCTGGGTTCGCTCGGTGTTGAATCCTACTCCTAACTGAATCAACACCAGAACTGAGCACTAGACTGTATTAGGCTTGACTGAACTTATATTGATTCGGTTAACTGATCGAATGCTACTGTTTGGGATACTACAAAATCATTCTATTTCAACTGGAGACTAGATAAATAACTAATTTTTGGTATTCCATACCCCCTGGACTCTATAGCATAGATAATGGAACCATATCTCAACTTTAAAAGCATCACACATAAGTTACCATGCACAATTCATTCACATAAACATTTTTTCAAACACCTAGGATGCATAATTCTTGTACATGAGAATTAGCAATATATGAATGTCATGACTACCATATTAAACATCACAATTCAAAGATTTAACATGAGGGTTACATAAATCAACACGCATTCTAGTTTATTTACATGAAACTCAAAATCTTCTTGGCTTGAAACCCTCACGACAACACATACTTGAACACAATTTCATTCAAGAATGTAAATCATAATCTATGTTTTTAGAAAATGATTCTTGAACTCCAAGGGTGGAAGGATCCCAAGGATGAATACCTAACATACCTTGATTTCTGAATTTGTGAGAATTGTTGGTGAATTATTGAGAATTGCACTTGAATTTGATTAACCTAGGGTTTTGTTCTTGAGAGGTTTTGTGAATAATAAATGTATATTGCCCTTTCCAATGCTTAATTTTGTGTTTTTGACTGATTTAATGTGAGTGAAATGACCCAACTACCCCTCTGAACTCAAGATTAATTGCATAAAATATACCCAGTGATGCTGCAGATGATGCATCACATCGATGGTGTTGATGCAATTGCCGATACGCCGCATCGATGGTGACACGCGATGGCCAATACAACGCATCGTGATTGTGTTGGCTCACTATTTTGGTCATCCAAACATGTCTCAAATGATGTCTAAAAATTTCAAAACTCACCCAAGATAACCTATAGATAACCCTGATCATAAATCAATTTAAAAATCGATGATCTAAGGCCGAAAAGATCGTAAATGAGACCATTGAAATATTGAGGCCAAAAAAGAGACTAGATCTTAACACTTAGCTGAAATTTTTCTAAGTCTGGGACCTCTTTTGGCATGCTATATAGAACTAAAATGGGCTAGGACTTTATGGGGTCTTACATTTAAAGTACCGCTTCACAACTATTTCACCACCACAAGTCTACCATTCCATACCAAATATTTATAATTTACCTTCTCGTAATAGTTTTTTTGTTCATATCCGAAATAAGATATTCTATTATTTTCTTAATGCCTTTTATTTTTCAATATCAAGATATTCAACTCAATGAAGCAGATAAGAATCAATTAAGCAATCAATTTTATTCTCATCGTATAATGTAGACTTAAGCATTAATTAAGAAGTGATGAGAACGGCAGACTTATGAATGCCATTTCTTGACGCTATTAATATCAAAATTTTCATTTTATCTAACTTTACATTCTTTAAAAGGTGAAGATTATTCAATCACACAAAATTTTATCAAAAAAATAGAAGATAATAAGATGATTGGGATAATGACAATGGTGATTTCCAGGGAAAAAAAAAGGCTTGGGACGTTGGATTGGGTAGGTAATAGGATGCAGTAGGGGATGGGGGGTGTATAAAATGAGATTTTTTTTCTTTTTTTTTTGTTGGGTTGGGTGGGGGGATTTGTTTTAACTTAAAATTTATTTTTATAAATATTTAAGTATAAAAAGTCATATGTCTTCATTTGATTTGTGGTTTTCCACGTCATTCACACGTAGCTAACACGCACTTTTTTTACTAATTGTCAGAAAAATATTTATTAGGTATTTATTTGTTAATATTGAAGTGTCTAATAGGAAAAAGGATCAGTTGAGGGATCCAAGTGAAATCTCAAAATAAATTTAAGGGTCTGTCAATGACTTAAGCCTTGAATTTTTATGCATTATTTGTTCAGATGAAGTTTTGTGCCTATTAAGTTTCAATCTATTTTAATGTGGAAACTTGTTATGAGGGGTGATGAGATCTATGTTAAGCCTTTTCAAGTGCTTCCACTAATTGCTCCTTTTTTTCATTCTTATCTAGAACATTTAAAAAGATGGAAAAAAAACATTAATAAAAAGAATTTAAAATAATCATAACAAATTATCAAATAAGTCAATTATTCTCATAAATTATGAAACTTTTGCAGATGAAGAGCAGCCTAATTTATTTTTTACTTTGAAGTCGGCCAACACATATATACACAAAAAATGGGTTAGAAAGAGAGGGTCTCGCCTCTCTCTAACTTTCCCCCTTTAATCTTTCCTTATTTCCATTCCTCTTTAGTCTTCAACTCTTTTTAAAATTTTGCTCTCCACCTCTATACTCTCATGGACTCCCCAATGAATGAATCTTCATTCTCCCTACTACAGAATAATATTACAACCTCTAAGCCATCCTAAAATCCTCCATCGTACAGTGATCTAGCCTCCAATAAACTTTCGCCGACTCTAAAACTAATCAAAGACTTATCGACTACTCGCCTCCCTAATGATCTGGATGATTCCTTGGTCACCCTGAGTCTTGAGGATAAAACCAGTCTTTATTCTCCTTGGAAACACTCAACTACCGTCAAAGGCTTTGGATCTAAGTCCATACACCAATATTTGAGGACGAAGTTGGATGACCTTTGGCGGTTACCCGAATCTCTCTGTCTGATAGACCTTGGTTTTGATTCCTATACTGTCAAATTGCAAAATTTTACAAGTCAATCAAAGATTTTTCAAGGAGGGCCCTGGTTCGTTGCAGGCAATTTTCTTTCCATCCAAAGATTGGAACCAAACTTCATTCCAAGTGATTCCAAAATTGATTCTACAACCATTTGGGTATGCTTGCCACAGCTGCCCACTGAATTTTATAATCTAAATATTATAGAGAAGTTGGTCGGAAGCTTGGAAAACTCTTGAAGGTGGATGCATGTACTTCTGCCACGGTAAGGGGACGATATGCCCGCATCTATGTCAAGATAGAGTTAGACCACCTCTTTAAATCTTTTGTCACCATCGAAAATCATAAGAAAAAGTTGGTTTACGAAGGGGAAAATTCTTTGCAAACTGTGTGGTTACCTGGGACACACAACCCAAAGTTGCGTCAAAAAATATCCTGCTAGCTCAGATGGCCCAATGGTCTTTGGGCCTACAAAGTCCATGGACTTGGACTCTCACCCTCGTCTCAATCCCAAGCCCTCCCTCTACCCTTTTTCCTCTACTATTCCTATTACTTCTGTTTATTCTTCTCTTTTAAATAAAAATGATCAAAAAAGAAGACCTCCATATGGGGTCACCTTCTACTCAGCTCATCATTACACGCCCCTAACCTGAGAATATTCCTATCACCACCCTGACGGCATCCCTTCTACTTCCCCATGGGGATTTGATGGATATTATGCCTCCTTTAGACAATGCATTAAATGCTTCTGATCCTCTTGTAGCTCCAACTTTTCAATTCCCCCTTGAAGTTCTATTTTAAAACCTCTTGTTGCTAACATGCAAACTATTAACTGCCACCATGAACTCATCTTCTCCTCAAGGGATTTCCTTATTCACTGAACCACTCCCACCAACTCATATTCCAGCATCTTGGCTAAAAGTGTGCCTCTCAAATCAATCATTCCCTCTCTAGCTCCAATGGCAGGGGCTTCACTTCACTCTCTACATTCAGGACCCGAATTACCTAGCCCGACTGGCTATAACCTGCCTCAACGAGTGTCTCCAAAATTTTAGTCCAAATATGTGGCTGGTTACTCTGTTCCAAATTTTCAACCCCTTATTCCAGGGGGACCTCAATCCAATGCTTATCACAGAAATGATGACTCAAACAAGCATGACTTTTCCCTTCTTCCATCCACTGAACCCATCTCTCTTAGTTTTGGGACCCTATTTTGTCAATATTTTGTCAATCTCTTTGGGGACATCCCACTTTCCCCATCTTAGTCCCTCCCTCAATCCCAGACCTCTCCCATCTTTCTTCTAGAAATGCTAGAAAGGGAAAAAACTCTAGCATCTCTAAGGGAGAGCAACCAGGAGATGGAAAGGTTATTGGCTCAACTGAGGATACCTAATACAGATGTACTCACTCAAGAAAATATTGTAAGTATAGAATTTGTGGAGCCTCTACACGAGATCGTTATTGTGTTGCAACCTCAGGACTTAGACAAGATAGAACTAAGGGTAAGTCTACCAAACCTTATTCTAGGAGACCTTTTCAAAGTGAGAGTCCTCCAACTGTCCAAGAAAAGAAAGAACCCCTCTCATCCAGGCCCATCCAACCCTTTGGGGAAAGAAAAAGAAATAGCAGTGGAAATCCCTCTAGCAATCAAACCAATAATGCAAAATTGCATAATATGGAATGCTAGGATGCTAACATGCTAATTCCATAGAACTACAAGTCTATGGTTAACATCCACCAGCCTTGTATCCTAGCTCTTCTTGAAACAAGGATGGTTGATCACTCCATTAGCTAATGAATTGGGTTCTCCTAGCTTCATCTATTCCAGTGCCTTTGGTCATTCAAGGGTCATTGTCATCTTTTGTAAAGAGGATAATATTTTCATCACTAGCATCTGTATCTACCCTCAGGTCATTTATGCTTTTGTAAAGGTTAGTAACCCCTCCTCTTGCTTGATTTTTACTATTTTTTATGCTAGTACTGATGTTACTATTAGGAGTCATCTTCAGGATCAAGTGGAGCATGTTGTTGATTCTCTTGAATCCCTTGATAATGTGTCCTGGTTAGTAGGGGATGATTTTAATGAGATTCTTCAGGCTTCTAAAAAATTTAGGGGGAATGGAATTAATATGTATAGGGCTTCTACCTTTTGGAACTACATTAACAATTGTAGACTTATTGATTTGGGATTCAGGGGTAGTAAATACACTTGGTCGAATATGAGGTATAGAAAGACATGGTATAATTCTGAAAAGACTGGATAGGTGTCTGGCCAATGATAACTGGATCCATCTTTTCCCTAATTTCTCTATTCTTCACCTGCCTAAAACTCACTCAAATCACTTTCCTTGACTTTTTCAGTTAATTAAGGCCAATCTCGATATCTAAAAACCCTTCAGAGTGGAATCAATGTGGTGAAACCACAGAGACTTCTCCAATCTAGTGAGTCAATCCTTTTCAGAGGGGTCAGATCTTACTTGTGCTACCATAGACTTTGAGGACAAGGCCAGAACCTAGAATAGGGAAGTATTTGGTAACATTTTCCATAAGAAGAAACATATTCTAGCTAGGATAGCTATTGTCCATAACTCCACTCATTATCCTACCAGTCTCTTTCTTCATAATCTAGAACATTACCTTCTTGAGGATTTTAAAACCCTTCTTAGATATGAAAATAACTTCTGGATGGTGAAATATAGAATCAACTGGCTTATGAAAGGGGATAGAAACACCAAATTCTTTTATAATTCTACTCTTAATAGAAGGAGAAGAGATAGCATCCAATCTCTTAATGAAAATGGGGTCTGACTCCATAGTAAAAACACATCAAAAATGTTATTTATTCCTTCTATACTTCTCTCTTCTGCACTATCCTTACTGTTGAGTTCTTTGTATATAAACCAATCCTTCCATTTCTGGATCCATTATCCCCTTCAGCCACTCTCTCTTGGACTCTCTTTCTTCTTATGCAGGGGTCAAAAGTGCAGTCTTCTTCTTTAAACCCTTTAAGGCCCCTGAGCCTGATGGGTTCCACCCCTTCATGTACCATAAATATTAGGACACTTTGGGCCCTCTCCTGTTTGATTTTTGTGTTCAAACTTTTTCTTCTCACACTATAAATATCAGTGTGAACTCCATTTATATCTGCTTGATTCCCAAGTGCAAGAATGCCACTACCCTTAGGAATTTCAGGACCATTGGCCTCTACAACACCTAGTACAAAATTGTTACTAAAATCATTGCCAATAGAATCAGACCCTACCTCCAAAATCTCATTGGTACTAATCAAGCCATCTTCCTTTCCAAAAGAAGAGCATCTGATAATGCCATTATAGTTCAGGAATACTTAAGGCAGCTCAGGAACCAAAAAGGTAGGGCCTAGAGTATGATTCTTAAGATTGACTTAGAAAAAACCTTTGATAAGCTTGAGTGGTCTTTTATTAGGCAGGCCCTTTTTTTCTTCAATTATCCTCCTGGCTCTCTTCTCTCATTATGTACTACCTCTCCACCTCCTCTATTTTAATCCTAGTTAATGGAGGAAAAACCCCTGCCTTCCAACCTTCAAGAGGCATCAGATAAGGGATCGCATGTCCCCCTATCTTTTTATCCTCTGCATGGAACTTCTATATAGAAGGATCAACTATAAGGTAGATACTCTTCAGTGGACTCCTATTCGGATTAGCAGAAGGGCCTCCCATATCTCCCACCTTTTCTTTATTGATGACCTTATCTTATTTTCTACAATTGATAGAACTTTTTGTAACACCATTATCCGGGTCCTTAATAGCTTTAGCAACTATTCAGGTCAAAAGGTTAATTTTATCAAGTCTAAGGTCATTTTCTCCACTAACTATAGCCCTGCTACTCGAGCTGATCTTTCCACCATCCTGGGTATCAAGCCTAGTGCATCCTTTGGGAAATATCTTGGTTTTCCAATGTTCCAAGAATCTCCTAAACTTACTCATTTACAATTTCTTCTTGATAACATGCACACCATTCTTGCTGGATGAAAGATTAAATTCCTTAATATAGCTGGGAGGACTACTCTTTCTAAGGCTTGCCTTAGCACTATTCCTAATTATGTCATTCAATTTATTCTCCTTCCAAGAAAAATTCATAATATTATTGGTAGAACCTAAAGGAACTTTATTTAGGAAACTACTAATGCTAAGAAGAAGATGCATATAGTTAGTTGGGACACTGTCACTGATATAAGCATGATTGCGTAGATGGACTTAAGAGAGTATGTGTTGGGCCCGAGACTTGGTGTGTACAAAATGAAGTGCAAAAAGGACCTAAATACACACTAAAATATCCCACTATATACACTAGAGGGGCGCCCTATCATTGAGAAGCCTTTTGGTTATTTTAACCTCTATCTTGTAATACACTATATAAGGATCATTGTGGGGTTTATTTACTTAGTTTTTGGATATTTAATATTGTATAACCACAAAAGAAAGAAAAGTTCTCTCTCCCTTGGAGGCTTGGCCGAAACTAGGAACAACCTAAGTGTTGAATCACTTTTGTTGTTGTCTTGCTTGGATTGTTGGGTGCTTGAAGGATTGAAGTCCCTCTTGTGTCCTCCGTGGAGTGTAGGTGTTACTATTATCCTGTATTAAGGGTCTTAGTGTTTATATACACTTAGGTTCTTAGTCATTACAGTAGTGTATGTCTCATTATCTATCATTTACATTCTTGTCATCTTTGTTACCATTGGTATCTTGTTATGTGAAGCTGTGTTGTATTGTTGTTCTTTATATTTTTATTCTGTTCATCTTGTTCTTCTTGTTCTTCATATGGTGTTGTTAATATAGTTTGTGGTGGCTGGAAATAGGTGTTAAACACCTTGTTATCTTCTCTTTCTTATTCTTATTGTGAATCCGGGAGTGGTCTCCATCTTGGTCCTCGAATCTTTGTGGTTAGTGGATGTTTTGGAGTGTGATTTCGTGTCTTCCTTATTTGTCTTATATCAGTCACCCTTCCCAAGCATCAGGGTAGACTAGGGATGCAAACTTCCATCCTTAAGAATGATTCTCTTCTTTGTAGTCTTGCTTGGAGATTTCACTCCAACCCTTCTTCTCTTTGGGTTTAGCTTCTCACCAAAAAGTATCATCATAACTCTCCCAGAACCTCTCCTCCCATTTCCCCTATCTGGAGGAGTACTCAAAGAGGTTGGCACCTCTCTTAAGATGATATTCATTGGTCTATTAGTGATGGTAGGAAGGTTCATCTGGAATAACCGTTGGGTCCCCTCCTTGCCCCCTCTCCTCCTTTATCCAAGGTCTCTTCCCCAGCCCCCAGCCCCTAAAGAAATTTCCTAAATATTTTTAAAAAAATTTCATAATATAGTTAAGATTTTAATTTTTTTAATTTGAGAATTCAAAAGAGCTACACAAAGAAATATAATTTATTTGGCTCAATCTTTATATATGATTTGGCACATGTAATGAATTTATTTGGTACAAAAAGAAAAAAAATTAAAAAAATTCAAGCCATGATATTTATTTTTTTAATTTGAAATATATTACTTAAGAAAAATGGCAAACATTAGCCAAAAAAAAAGTAAAAATCCGGCAGAAAATTATTCAAGGATAAAAAGAAAATAGTTTAATATATTTAAGAAAGATATAATGGATTGTTAAAAATATCTAAGTAACAAATATATGAAAGTAGATAACTATGGTTAGAACTTTGATTTAACTAATTAAATCTCAACCATTAATTTTAAACTATGATATTGTGGTGATGAAATTTTATTAAATTTAAATCCGTATGAAATTCGGATTATATTAAATTTAAAATATATTAGTCCTAAATAAATATTGCGGATTAATATACTTGAATTAATTATTTAAGTTCAAACACATGGATTTAAATAAGGTCCAATATTTATTGGGCTAGTCCATTAATTTGGGCTACAAATGACGAGCCATTTTGCTAAGCCCAAAATATTATCTTATTATAGAGGCCCAAAATGAGTGACACGTGTCAAATAATGTGGCATGCTAAGTAAAGTGAAGGAGCCAATAGGGTCGTGCCACATGCCGAAATGATATAGCAGACCCAGGGAAATCAAAATCCCATAAAAGGCGTCACGTCAAGTGAATTTGATTGGTAAAAGGAAGTCCATCTTTATCATGGTCCTTCTCTTTCCACAACTATAAATAGGGGTCTCATAATTTTGAAAAAAGAGGACCAACAACTTTAACAAGAAGAAAGAGAAAGATCGTGGATCAAACGCCACAATTTCTCTATAAAGCTCAAGCATTCAAATCCAATTCATCAAGATTCAAAATCAAGACCGCAAAATTAAAGAACAAGCTCAAAATCCCTTGAATTCAAGCACAAGTCAAGATCAAGTCCATCAAATCAACAAATCAAGATCAAGCTTTAAATCCTAGAATTTATATTTGAAAAGGCAAATTAGAGGATTCATAGAGACTGTAACATTCACATTGAAATCAATAAATTGATTGTTGCAATATTTTTCTTGTATCGATTATTATTTTCGATCTCAAAATTTTATTGTCCAACAGACATGTATCTTCAATCCAAGCAAGAACTTAGGAAAATTGGAGAGAAGGGAAATGGAAAGGAGCCGGATCCATTGTTGTTGTTGTTGTTCTATATGTCATATTTCATAACTCAAACAAGGAAAAAATGGTTTTATGATATCTCTTATCATATATTTTTTCTTATCATATATATTTTAGAATTCTTTAATTATTAATTGTATTAAGTAACTCAAATAAGAAAAAAATAATCACGCAGTAATACCTCATACCATATATTTTCTGCTTATCATATATTTTAGAACTCTTTAATTATTAATTATCTTAATACTTAATAAAATATATTTTCCTCTTGCCGTATATGTATTTTAGGACTCCTTAATTTAAATATTTTAAAAATAATTAAAATAGTAATAAGTTTCATACTTGTTCTCCTATTAACTTTTTTCCTTTTTTTCTTACCTAGGTAATACTAATATTATTTATATTTATAATATTATAATAATAAAAATAATAATAATAATAATAATAATAATATATAATATATAATATGTAATATATAATATATAATATATAATATATAATATATAATATATAATATATAATATTATATTATTTATAATATATTAAAAGTGTTAAGGGCCTTAGAAATGTTGTTTGAACTTTTTGTCCTTCAGTAAAAGTCTCCACTTTAGACAAAATTATTTTTTCACCTTATTTCTATTATTTTAGTGATATTAAATATCGATTACATTAAAAAAAAAAATTTTAGTGATATTAAATATTGATTACATTAAAAAAAAAGCCATTCTTATAAAAATAGGATGTCTTGTCCTCCATCTAAAAAAACTAACCATTCCTAATTAGAAGAGGACAACCCAAAATCATAAAATAGTCTTTAACATAATATTGACTATATTTAAAAAAACTTTTCTTACAAAAATAGGATGCCTTTTTCACCATCTAAAAAAATAATCATTCCTAACTAGAATAGGACAACCCCAAAACAGACAAACTACAATTTTTATCCCATGTTAAATGAATTTTAACGTACCTTTTGCCAACTTATTTTCTATAAAAGTCATGCTAATTTAGTTTTTTACGTTCTCACGTACTATTTTTTCATCGACAATTTCTATGCATATAGAGAAAATCATAAAAGCTCGAGCAACAATATGACTTGAGAGAGAGACTCTTTTAGGGATATGATATTTGCTTTAATAAGCGTTGCTGCAACATAGAAGTCATATGTACTGAGGAATTAATTCACTATTATAATCTTTTATTTCTACAATTTCAATTTAAAGTTATTGTAAAGTCCAATTCACAGTCTATGTGAGAAAGCGCATGGCTATATTTGGAGCAGTAGAAAAGATATACCGATTATTTGATCAAGAAGAGGATTAAGTGGCATGAAGTTTGCAGGATAAATTTGACACTTTTATGATGAAACCTAGTCAAGTTGCGTAGCTTTACGCATTAACAAGCACTAATTATCGGCATACTAAACACATTAAGGCAATTTAACGAGTTATTAATTTATTCCACCTACGTTATTTGTATCTTAGGTATCTAAAAATACTATATAAGTAATTAAATAAGTTCTCCATCTTTACATGTTCAAAAGATGTTGAACTAAATTATTGTATTTGTGTTTATTATTCAAACAAATAAAATATTTGCTTTAACATTTGAACTCATTAAAATAAGGTACACGCGTGAGGCGCGTACACTTAAACTAGTTATATTAAAAGTGTGAAAGGATCTTCGATATGTAGTTTGAACTTTTTACCTTCATTAAAAGTCTCTGCTTTAGACAAAATCGTCTTTTCACTTTTTTCTATTATTATTTTAGTGATAGTAAATATTGACTATATTACAAAAAGAAAAAACTTTTCTTACAAAAATCAGATGCCTTTTCCACCATCTAAAAAAACCGATCAATCCTAATTAGAAGAGGACAATCTAAAACATTTCAAAAAATTGTAAAATAGGCTTTAACATAATATTGACTATATTACCAAAAAAGAAATCTTTCCTTATAAAATTAGGATGTCTTTTCCACCATCTAAAAAAATTAACCATTCCTAACTAGATTAGGACAATCCCAAAAAAAACCCCTAAAATCGACAAACAATAATTCATATCCCATGTTTAGAGAAAATCACAAAAACTCGAGCAATAATCTGACTTGAGAGAGACCTTCTAAGGATATGGCATTTGCTTTAATAAGAGTTGCTACATCATAGAAGTCATATGTATTGTGGAAATAATTCATCATTGTAATCTTCTATTTCTATAATTTCAATTTAAAGCCATCGTAAACTCCAATTCATAGTCTATGTGAGAAAGAACATGGCTATATTTGAAGCGATGGAAAGATATACCGATTATTTAATCAAAAAGAGGGGTTAAGTAGCATGAAGTTTGCAGGACAAATTTTATACTTTTATGATAGAATCAATTCAAGTTGCTCAACTTTGTGGATTAACAAACACTAATTATCGGCTTACTGAACTCACTAATGTAATTTAAGGGACTGTTAATTTATTGCACCTACCTAATTTATATCTTAGATATCTACAAATATTAGATAACTAATTAAATAAGCTCTCCATTTTACATGTTCAAAAGGTGTAGAATTTAATTATTGTATTTATAGTTATTATTCAAACAAATTAAATATTTGTTTTAGCATTCAAACTCATTAAATTAAGGTACATGCGTGAGACGCGTACACCTATACTAGTAATAGTAAATGTATAAGGAGCCTAAGTTTGTCTCTTTTGATTATTAGAACATGTACTCTTTTTTCCTTTTTAACTAACCTATGTTAATATATATACTAGTTTAGTATACGTATTTTGCACGTGTGTCTCACGTGCATCAGTTACTATATTTTATTCACAAACTTATATTTCAAATTTGTGATATGATTTTATACAAGAACTACATTATTAAGAAGTTTGACGTTAAAATAAATGTTATTTCTATTTAAATTTTATGTAAATAATACTATATCTCAAATATGTTACATGACTCACTTGATCCTTTTTTCTTTTTTTGTTGTTATGATTGTTTTATCATGAAAAAATTGAAATTGTAACTTTTGTTATAGAAGTTTTAATAGAGACAAAGAAAAAGGAATTCATAAATTAAAACGGATTTAATTTTGACTCATATATAATTTGTATTAGGTTTTTAATACATTACTCGTACGTCAATTTTTATATGATGGGAAATTTCATGAAGTGTTATGTCGTAGGCTTTTCAAGAGCACATTGCCTTCTTATTATGATTATTTGCTCCTTATCAAGGATTATTTCATTTGGAATTGATTGGTCTATCACGCTTCATGCATGCATAGACTTTGTTTTTAGAGAAACAAAATAGGAGCACTTGCAGCTTAAATATGAGATGCGTTCAGCATTTGACTTGGATTATCTTTTGAATGAGGATCTGATGATAATTCCTAACATACTTCATAGCTATTTATAATCTCCCCCTTATGTTAGGAAACTAATATACATCCTCCATCTTCTTTGAGGAATCCATCTTTGTGCATCATGATATATCCATTAATCGTATACCGCACATCAAAACTATTAGGTGGAATAGTTGGTTCCTGACCTTGAACCAATTGATAGGGAAGAAATAATCATAATGTATTGGTCTAATGCATACAAGTGCTATTGTATGCAACATATAATATTTCAAACCAATACATGAAGTTTTGTTCTCATTAATAATGGTTTAGATTGAAGGCATCCAATGTCAAACCATCATCATCAAGATTGTCTTGATTACACAATCTGAAAGTTATGTTCTTAACTAAATTTTATTGAGCAAGCAACTTTATGAATGTCAAACTGTAGGTTGACAATTAATATACATGTGATCATCTTATTAATGCATCTTTTCAAGATATCACATGACTGGTGAACGGGTCCATATTCACCTTTTATATTTTTCAAATTTTAAGGGATCCAATCCCAATATTAGTTTGTCCAACCAACTTATCATGAGAACAAGCAACATTCAAAGCTCATGAAGAATTTTCTAATTCTTCAATATATGCTCAATACTCATTATGCACATCTTTGAGATGTCGCAATCATTCATGTCAATTTATGAACTTTTATTCTAGCAAACTTCAAGTTTACCATGACATGTGTGTTTGCTTTAGTAAATTTCAGATTTACTATTACATGAATAAGTTTTAAATTTATTGTCTCTTTCGAATGTGAGTTGTGATACCATCACAATCAAGTGCATGTTTGATTTAATAAGTTTCTCATTCCCCAGGAATGGAATATAATCATGCCTTAAGCATATCAAATTATGATAGCTGCTACAAAAAAAAATTGAGGCATACATATGATTTATTGCTACCACATTCAATTCAAGGAATGAAGCATATTTAATGGAACGTGTTTCACCAAATACCCATTATTTTGCCTTAGTCATCATAATATCATCAATATGGTGCATTGAGATTCAAACTCAATGTTTTATCCATATAAAGGCGTCTTAGGCATAAATTGATGGGACTTGAACCCAATATCTTAACCACATCAAATAATTACAGGCACAAATTAGATCTAATAATAACTAGACTTAGAAAATATTGCCAATAATAAAAATCTGTCGGTAAATCAATTACAGAAAATTTACTATTTTTTTTAGACTAGCAGCTACCAACTCTTTTTCTTTTGTTCATCGGCCTCCTGCTATATACTCAAAGACAATCCTCAAAGATAAAAATAATTAGTACAAATATTGTCAATAGATAAACCTAAGAATTAGAACAAAACACCAAAAAGTAATGCTAAAATTGTTAAAGAAATTCAACACTGCAGATTTATTTGGCACGTTATATAGCTATAACGTAAAAATAGGAGAGAGCAAATATATATTCTTTCCATAACAGTATGTGGCTCACACTTAATTTCTTTTGTTTTATTCAACAATAGTGAAGTAATATAATCTTGAAACATCCTTAATGACAATATTAAAGAATAAAATAAAGCTTACCTTGAGTTTTATCACGTCAAAAGAAAGATTCTCTGTTGCTACTTTACAATTTTGCAATCTTAATTTGTACATTTTTTTTCATGACGAGATTAATCGTAACATGAGGAGGGTCTCATCTCATATCTCATAATGAGATTAACCAAAATGTGGGAACAAAAAAAATTAAGTAAGTTTAATCTCATTGATTAGAGACTCATGTTGATAACGTGTTATGAAATATAAAATAAAGAACAAGAAAAATAAATAGAGAGAGAAGAAGAGAGGTTTATTTATTTCTCATGAGAGATGAGAGATCATAAGATTGAAAATATAATGAACAAAACTTCTCTATTTATAGGGAAAAATACTCCTAGTTTTTTACTAAAAGACAGATACTTCAAATCCTGATAGATATCAACTAGATCTTGATAGATATTATCTATATTCTTGATACACATTCACTATAATGTAAATACATTTATAATAGATTTTGTCTAAAATAAAGACTTTTAATAAAAGACAAAAAGTTCAAACAATATTTTTAAAGCCCTTCACACTTTTAATATAACTAGTCTAATCGCATGTGTCTCATACGTATAATCTTTGATTATTTAAAATTAGATATTTTGTCTACTGCGTAAGTTTTTAATGAAGTGAAAAAAATTCAAATCACTTCTCAAAGATTCTTCACAGTTTAATATAATAATGTAAACATGACATATATTTTATTATAAGCATATATATATATATATATACTAGAATAGAGTACGTGCGTTACACGTGTATCAAATATTTTTTTAAGAATAAATGTATATATAAAATATATTAGTTGTGCGTGTGTTATCTTTAAATCGCTACAAAAAGGTAATTTGTTATACTATTTTTATGAACACATTAAACGTAAATTTAATTAATAAATCGCCTAACATCACAAGAATTATCAAAAAATCAATCATATATGTAAACTCAGCAAATTGAATAACATGCCTTTTATTTTTTCTATGCATCAATTTATCTAAAACAAAGATAAATCAAATTTAATGCATATGTAAAACTCTTCGTTTAAAATAAAATCAATGAGAATTCTTACCATTTCATACCTTTTAGTTTTTTAAGTACTTTCTAATAAGCAGCATGACAAAATACCATCTAAGAGGCAAAATACATTTAGGGGGAATAAAATTGATTTTATTATCGATTTTTAAATTGAAATAAAGCAATTGTGAGATAATTTTTTGATTAATTTTAAAACTCTAAATTTTAGGACCTGTGGTTTAGTCAAATAAGAAAAGACTTCATAATAAAAAATATAGTTGATTTTAAAATTTTAAATATAAAGAATTTAAATAGTAAAAAGATGATTTTGTTACTGAAAAGACTTTTAACGAAGGGCAAAAACTTTGAATCACTTGGAAAGACTTAATAATAAAAAAATGTAGTAGATTTTAAAATTTTAAATATAAAGAATTTAAATAGTAAAAAGATGATTTTGTCTACTGAAAAGAATTTTAACGAAGGGCAAAAACTTTGAATTACTTTTATAAAGTGTAGTTGATTAAAGAGGAATTTAGTCATTATACTTTTACTTATTTCCTACTTCTAAAATAACGTTATTTTTATGATGGATTATTTTTATTCTTATTTTTATTCTTACTATTCTATATATTTGTACTTTATGTAAAATATGATTATAATGAGATGATTTAAATAATAGAAAAATATAATTTATTTTATAACATAAATTTTAATAATTAATTTTAAAATTTTATATACATTTAAAGTAGAGAATACCTTCTATAAATGGGTAAATAGTGAGTAAAATTTACTATAATTTTACACCATAATTTAAAATTATACATATATAAACATGCATGTTTAAGAATAAAATGATAAAGTAACTCCCAAACCGTTTCACCAAAAAATAATGCCCAAACCGAGAAAAGGCCAATAATTAAAAAAGAAAGAAAATAATGAATTAGGAAAGTGAAGTCTAAACTCCAGAAGATTGCTTTCTTCTCACTCTCTCATTTTGCAAACATTTTCTTTCTATTTGGAAGATGAACCCTCAGCGATGGAGAGGTGAAGATGGATGCTTGGAGGACCAAGAAAAAATGTCCCTGGGAGATGATCAACAAGTTTCGCCGAAAATTTCCTCTTCTTTCCCCTTTTCCTTCGTTTTTCATGTTTTAAGACGATTGAAGAGTTGATTTTTTAAAACGCTTTTCGATTTATATTTTCTATGTTTTGATTTTCTGAAAACCACTTTTACTTTATATGTTCGAAATTTTGATTTTTTCTTACTCCTTTTTGCTTTGCATGTTTGAAGATTTAATTATTTAAAATTCATTTTGCTTTAATTTCCTGTTTCAGGTGTGATTTGCTTGATATTTACATATAATATGTGTCAGGTATGCTTAATCTTATTAATTTTGAATGTCTTGATGTTTGCATGTCAACTGAGATTCAAAATTGAACCAAACGACCCCTGAATGTCTCAATGGTGTGTTTATCGGAGGGAATGGGAGAATTTTTTTTTCCTATCAATAAGGGGGAAAGTGTTTTTATTGAATAAGAACCATGAATTGAAATCCAATTTCCCTCCTTTATTTCTATAACTGGTTGTGCCTTTGCTTTTTGGTGTATAGTAACTTCTCTTAGTAAAGTTACTATGAGCTGTGAGATGTGTCTATATATAGACTAATAAGAGAAGAAAATATGTACAAAAAATTTTGTTCCTTGTACATTGATATATGATTTCTTCAGAAAATAAGTTTTATCTAAAGTGTTGAGGGTTATGTCGTAATTTGAAGGTTCATGAGGAGGCAAAAAAAATTTCATATCAAACTGGCATCAAGGTGGTTGTTGCCTATGTTGGTGCTCCTATAAACTAACAGCTGTTATATTTCTATTGTTTATTTGATAATTTTGTCTTAATTTATTATGTAAATTCTAGGAATGTGAACGTGGGCGTCTATTTATTTTTTTTGAAATATTTGTACCCTTTTTATGTCTTGTTTTCTTATAATGTACTTTATGACATAGAATCTTGCATTTTGTTTGCTTATTTTACAGAGAGGGGATATTGTGTCTATATCGCTTTGACTGACGTCTATTTATTTTCTTTAAAATATTTGTATCCTTTTTTATAGTTTTACGGCATTTACGCTACTACTATTGTGATGTGAGCGGTTCAAATTGGTTCATTGGTGCTCGATCTAGTGGTATCTTTATGGCGGTGGAAAAGAGAGCTGACTTTAATTTCCATAGCAACTGATTCATTCTGGTGCCTTGTATTTCATTATCTTGGTTGATGATTTCATTCTCGTTGGTTATGTCTATTTGATTTTTCTAAAGAACTATACCAATTTTGTATCTTGGAACGCAGCTGCTCGTGATTTTGAAAATGGAACATTGCTCTTCAACCCATTTTCACATATTTCTACCTTATCAATAAATGGTTGAATCATGCGTAGACTGTAGAGATCGATGAACTATTTTTCTTCTTGTTTTACCAATAACAAATGCTGGATATTATTTCTAATCTTGACTTATAACTAAAACAAAACAGAGTGGTAACCAAGGCATATATGGTATTTCATGATGTGGCAATAAGAATTAGAGTCTTACTATGTAATGATACTTTTGTCATGACACACATATGATATTTGGTTGGGGAAGAAGATATTTAGAGAAGTGTTTTAGTATGATTCTAAACCCAACCTATGAGTCTTTCAGGAAGAAAGAAATAAGAGAGCTTTTGAGGGATCTAGAAATGATTTTGTACATATAAGGAATAGTCTTTTTTAAGTTTTGGTGAACCCAAAAGTTCATTGTGTATAAAAGATTGGATGATCTTCGTAGAAAATCATTCTTTACTTCTGGCCATATGCCTTGTAAACGCGAGTGTGATTCTGAATTTTATCTTTAATATTTAGGATTTAAAAAATTCATAAACTTGGTAGAAGAAAGCGATGTTTGGGACTTGGGATCATATTTAATGAACTAAAAGTTCTTCGCGACATATCAGTTATCAGTTTCTAGATCCATGTTTTGTGTTAGTTTTTTCGTTCAATACTTCGAAAGTTTTTTATGTAAAAATCTATATTGTTCTTTAAAGTAGAGAAACTGGATTTGATTCTTTGGTTCGATGATCATACTCTCATTATCCGAACACTTTCATTTTACCAAGAAATGTATTGATAAAAAATATGCGAACACATACCCGTGTGTCAGCTTTATCTCATGTGAGAATTGAAGATAATTCAACAATACGTAATGCATCTAGAATGAAGGAGTTTCTAGGCTTTTAATCTACAAATTGAATCAGTTTGTACTTGATTTTGTTTCTTTTAGACAATTTTGGTAACTTTCTTCTCATTCTTATTTTTTTATCTTTAGCAGAAAGCTGAAGAAGAGGCTCATAAGAGCTGAAGCGAGAGTAAATGTCCATCAGGTATGTCAAATGTATTGACATTATCTGTATCAGTCATCCCAAAATATTAGCAGAGAATGTGCAACTGTTTACCCTGCATCTGGCACATTCATACATGTCTCTAACCTGCTCAATTCTGATTTAAGTCTTATTTTTTCAACTTAACTTGTGTAGCTAGTAGTTTTTGATCACACTTATGATTCTTTCTTTAATTTCCCTGCCAGGCTTCCTACTTGAAACTTTACTTTAACAAATCTTCTAACTGAGAATGTCAATTTGCAGATTTTGGATGCATTGGAATAGGAATTTTTCATGATATAAGATTTCCTGAACTGGCAATGTTGTGATGGTTCACATGTTTAAGTAGTTAGTAATCTTATTGGACTATATGTTCTCCTTAATTGCACCATAATGTCTACAAAAAGCTTCTTAATATGAAATCAGGTGCTCAACTAATATGTTACCCTGGAGCATTCAACATGAGTACTGGAGCGGCCCTATGGGAGCTGGAGCAAAGAACAAGGCAAGATGATTCTGTCTCATCTATTTGTGATTAATAGAGTTGTCCAATAAAGGTTTTATGAAGTTATTCATAATACATCATTAAAGAGTGACGAATGCAGTTTCAACACACATAGAAATCATAGGAGAACTCCGGTAAGAGGCTCCTCCCCGCCTCAATTAAACAGTACTTAACCCCTGTAGAAATTTTTTCCCCTTGTGTTGGTTTGTCTTGATTCCTTATCCTCTTTTAAAAACATTAACACCTTCAAATAGGAGATTTTGTGGCTCATTCTAAATTTTTAAGAACATAATCAGTTATGAAAGAGTTGTATAAGATTTATTTCTCAAATAGGACCTTTTTTTAGTAGCATCTTCAGTGTGTTACTCTATAACAGAAACTCTTTTTTAGCAGAAGCAACGTGCTTCACTTCGGATATTTTGCTCTAATTCTGTCTCTTGTCTTTGGTGTGATAAATTTCTGTGTTGTATTACTATAACTGATTGTTGTTGCTTACTTATTACTCATTCAACTTTGATTTTGCAGGGCAGTAGATAACCAGGTAATACCATGTTACTTTATAATGATAATCCTCTTTTTTTTGTAATCAAACTGAAAGACATGTAACTGCATTTTTTGTAGCTTTATGTGGCATCATGCTCCCCATCTCAAGATTCATCCGGTAGCTACATTAGATGGGGTCACCCGAACTGAAGATAATTCAATAATACATAATGCATCTAGAATGAATGAGTTGCTGGGCTTCTAATCTACAAATTGAATTAGCTTGTACTTGGTCATGTTTCTTGTAGACAATTTCAGTAACTTTATTCTCATTCTCATTTCTTATATTTAGCATAAGGTTGAAGAAGAGGCTCATAAGAGGTGAAGTAGGAGTAATTTGCAACTCCTGCTTCCAAGCCCCGTTGATAAAAAATGTTATGCTGATTGATTCACCTTAGGTAGAAAGATATGGAGATCAAGGATTAGGGTAGAAGGTTAGTAGCTAGTTGATTGTTGTCCAGTTCTCCTAAAATTGAAGCCTTGCTTACATAACAAAGCTCAAAGATAAGGAGCAAAGGAACAGCTGCATTAGAGACGGTCGTAGCTTATGTGTATTGTTTTATTCATTTGGTTTGGTTCTCTACTGATAACTCTCCATGAATTGATAGGATTGGGATTGATGAATGGTTACGTGCCCCATCAATACAAGATGTATACTCAATTGGTGATTGCAGTGGATTTATTTTATGGAAAATATGGGTAAAGGAAAATTCGGGCAAAGGAAAATTTTAGTTAGGAAAATTTTATTATATTTATTTGAGATAATACCCTATTACCCTCTTGAACTATACCCAAAATGGCAGAGACACATCTCAACTTAAAGGGGATCTTATTACCCCTAAACTAATTAAAAGTTTAATTTTGACACATTTAGTGCCTACGTGGCATAACACACTGAAGTTGAGGTGAAGACCCCTAATCAAAATTACATTTTTAATTAGTTTAGGGGGTAATAGGACCTCTTTTAAGTTGAGGTGTGTCACAGCCGTTTTAGGTATAGTTCAGGGGGGTAATAGGATATTTTCTCTATTTATTTTGTAGAATTTAATTGTAGGGTAAAAGACGGCTTTGTCTAAAGCCGATTGTTTAAATGAAGGGCAAAAAGTTCAATTCACTTTTCTAAAGGAATCATACCTGAATATGTGAATAAGCGAATCTTGTTGGTAGGTGGTAGATAAGTAGAAGTTAGAACGATAAGAACGTATAATTTCATAATAAAGGTAAATTGGTTAGATGAGAAGAATTATACCTGAATATGTGAATCTTGTTGGTAGGTGGTAGATAAAGAAGTTATTTATGAGCAACAAAAAGTATAATATATTCTATTAAAATGATACATAGTACGGAATATGTTGAGGTATGCTATGAGTAGTAGAAAATAAAATATAGTGAACTAACAGGACACATTAAGCTAAATTAAGCTTAGCAATTTAAGTTGGCATAACAAGTAATATTATGTTTAAATTAACAATGTAAAAAGGGAGAGATGATATAACGAACAAAAACCTGAAATTGTTGAAACTGTGCTGAGACGGAAAACAATGAAAGATCGCAACTGTTTATAACAATGAACAATAGAAAAAAGCTCAAGCGTTTATATAGAAAGACAACAATGAACAATGAAAAAAAGCTCAAGCGTTTATATAGAAGGACAGGAAAAGCCGTGGTTGAAAGAAACCAAGTAAGAATCAAGTAGGATTAAAAAAAGCATAAACGGGTGAAGGAAAATATAAGGGAGAAAAGATAAATTTGGTAAAAGAAAATAGAAAACGGGTAAAGGAAAATTTTATTATATGGAAAATAAGGATAAAGGAAAATTTGGGTAATGGAAAATTTTAGTTAGGAAAATTTTATTATATTTAGGTTGTAGAATTTAATTGTAGGGAAAAGGGTAAAAGATGGTTTTGTCTAAAACGGATTGTTTTAATGAAGGACAAAAAGTTCAATTCACTTTTCTAATAACACTTTTAATATATTCTAGATATATAGTATATATTACCACCAGAATTTCAAGTGGTTAATGGATCGTGAGATCCTTCACACTTTAATATGATAATATAAGCATAACATATATTTTATTGTAAGCATATATATATTTTTACCACCAGAATTTCAAGTGGTTAATGAATCGTCACTTTTGCGTTTATCATGCAGAGGCTAAAGGGAGACACATCGATTTGAACCATATTTGCAATACGATTAATTTTTTCTATATTTAATATCTTTCCTTATTTTTAAACTTAATTCTTTTGAAAATCTTCAATTACTTACATAAAACTTTTAAAAGTTTGATACTTCTTATATTTTTTCTAATGCTAACGCTTTCATATTTATTGCTAAATTTTTCAAATCTTCTTAAAATCAATTTTAATTGATTTAGAATTTTTGAAAGGTAATAGTCGTCTTTTAATTAGGAAAGGTTTTACTATAAATATTTAAAATATTAGGAAAATAGTGAAAATATTACTTTGTCTAAAGCAAAAACTTTTACTGAAGGGCATAAAGTTTAAATAATATTTCTATGACTCTTCACACTTTTAATATATTATAGATATAGATTATAGATATAGATAGTAATATAGAACTATAGATAATAGACTGAGAAAATAAGTGAAAAGCTAATAGTAACGATTCCTCAATTTTGTAAAATCTATCAAAATTAGTTCTGAAAAAATAAAACCAACCAACATTAGCCAAATCCTAACAAACTAACCAAATTCATGTGTTGAAGCTTGGTAACCAACAAAATTTCGTTTTTGAATTCTACTTCATCTTGGCCTAAATTTACTGACAAACTTTTCACTGGTACTTTTATCTATTTTGAAGCTTCACCTTGAAACATAATATGAGAACAAATTAAAAAATTACAAATCAAAACAATGACATTATGTATTCTTGTTCCAATTAGGGGCCATGCATTAAGTGTTTGGTAAATTTGCAAAAATGCTTTTAAAAATAAGCAAAAACAGTTTTTCTGATTTTGGGAAGAAGCAGAAAATTTCTTCTTTTCAAAAAAAGCAGAAGCAGAACAAAATATTCCTGTCACGCGCACACACACACATATATCTATTCCTTATTAATTAATTATCATATCTTACAAATTTGATTAACGTTTGATTTTTAAATTTTACATTTCATATTTACGTCATAATTTTTTATGATTTATATATTTTTATTTTATTCTCACTCATTCTTTAAATAAATTTGAAAATATCATTGATGATGATGACAAAAGAATATATAGTTTTTTATTTTTAATTATTAGTGATAACAATTGACAGATGAATCATATTATAAGATTGTATTTTGACAGCACATATAAGTTTTTTCTCAAATATTTAATTTTAAATAAATAATTCAGGAAAAGTGACATATTTGTTACAATGTATTGTATATATATGAATATGATGATTGTTTATTCGTAGTAAATTTTGATATAGTAAAAATATATCCAAAAAAAAAAGATAATAAATAACAGATAGAATTTTATTTTAAATATTTGTTATCATGTGGTATACGTATATGAATGATGAATGTGGTTGCTTAGTTTTAGAATTGACACGATAAAAATATATTCAAAAGAAAAGGTAACAAATAACAAATATAATCTCATTTTAGTAAATTTTAGTGTATATGTTTGCTTACTTTTAGTAAATTTTGACACAGTAAAATGTATCCAAAGGTAACAAAAACAGATAGAATCTAATGTAGTTTTTTTTTTACCTTTTCTTCAAATCTTCTACTTATTTAATGAGTTTATCGTACTGCACACCTTCTTCTTCATCTATAAATACAGATAATATTTCTCATATATACATATACTTTATTGCTCTCCAAAATATAAAGTCATCTCTATTATTAATAAGTTATTTTTTGAATCAAGATTGCTTTCTCACTTTAAGGTATGTTTTTTAAAAAAATTATCATGATATAACTAGATTTTTCATGTGCAACGTACAAGAGCATATGTGATAATATCAGAAGCAGAAGTCGTTTTTCATTTTTGTTTGATGTTTTTATGCAAAATTTAAATTATTTAAGTAATATATCACTATTTAATATTTTTTAATGTATTCAGTATATAAATATTGATTGAAAAAAAATACTTCTTGAAAAAGATTATCCAAACATAATTTATTTATCAAAAACACTTTTCAAATGAATTTACCAAACATAAATTATTTTTTTGTTTTAAAAGCACTTTTCTGAAATGTTATTTTATAAAAATGTTTCTCAAATAAGTAGTGTTGTACCAACAATTTCAAACGGATTGTTAATTACCTTGAACACGGGATCAAATCTGTCTTGTCACCATTTATTAGCATAAGAGAACTCATTTGTAATTCAGATCTTAACTTAAAATTAGTTTAATATAACTCCCAACATCAATTGTACAATTATGAACCTCAATATGAAAATCAATACAATAACTCAAAAAAAAAAAAAAAGTTGATAAGATGAAAAATTTAATGAAGAACAAAATTCATTTTTATTTACCAAAGAAAAGAACAGAGAATACATATTACAAAGCAAATCCTTAATTGATGCGACTGCAGTTGGAATCAGAGTTTAAGGAGATTGTATGCATTGTTAAATAGTATACTATCACCAACATGGCTTGTAGTGCAGTGAATGAGGTTGTTCCACTCTTAACTAGAGATCGAAGTTGGACCTGATTATGGAGAAAACTCTGGTGGGAGCGCTGCCACCTTAATGGACCCTGCAACGCGCGATCTGGATTAGTCGGGGCTCCAATGCGGGCACCAAACACCGGATGGAAAACCGAAAAAAAAATAGAACACTATTTACTAGGGATAGACATGGTACGGTACGGTATTTTAAACTTTGGTACAGTAACTTTGATTTTCGGTATCTAAAAGAATAACACCATTACCATACCAAATTAGTTCGGTATGGTTCGGTATTTTTAAATTCGATTTTGATATTTTACGGTATGGTAATTCGGTAATAATATTTTATTTGATTTCGACTTACATATATTTATATGAGAAAAACTACAACTTTAAACTTTAAAAACGTCTCAATCATATCATACTAACAAATATCTTTGTTAATCAATTACACAAAAAGAACATTTCAATCACCATGATTGAATAGTCCAAGATACAAACTCTAAACAATATTACCTAAACTTAAGTATAGTACTCTTAAATAATAAGCTTCCCAAATAATTTATTTCTAAATAAAAAATACTTTTATGTTCAATTGGCTAATGGATGATATATAAATATATTTAATAATCATAAATATATTATATATGAGTTTTATATATTATTAAAAAACTTCGGTACGGTATACGGTATTTTGATATTTATTGATAAATATTAAATACCGTATCAAATACCAAGATAATTTAAAACTCCTACTAAATACCATGCCAACTACCATAATATTCATATTGCGGTATAAAATTTGTTAATTTCGATATGATATTCGGTATATACCATACCTACCCCTACTATTTACAGTCAAATCCTAATCATTGTTAAATAGAACTCTATTTACACTCAAATTTTATATAGTAAAATTCTAAATATTTCAATTTTTCTGATATAAAATATTTAACTAAAGAATTGCCTTTGAGATAGATTTTTTAACCAATTTACATGAGTTCTACGTGGATACACCCTAAAATTCTAAGAAATATTAGAATTCTACGTGTATTTGTCTTCTTATTTTTGAATTTTTGTGCATGAAAAGGTTTTTAGACAAAAGCAACTAAATCTAACCTTTAATAGATTAGATACTCCTTTCCCGAATTTTTTGGCGTTTGAATATCTCAATCTGACAATATTATAAATTTAATTAAATAATAATTTAAGAAAAAAATATGAAAAGATGATTTTGTCTAAAACAAAAAATTTTAATGAAAGGCAAAAAGTTCAAACGACATTTCTAAGTCCTTCACACTTTTAGTATATTATATATATATATATATATATATAATATTAAAAGTTTGAAGACCATTAGAAAAGTGAATTGAACTTTTTGCTTCTCATTAAAAGATTTAGTAATAGACAAAATAGTCTTTTCACCTTTTTTCTTTAATTATTATTTTATTGAATTAAGAACTCCTAAAATATATAGGAAGAACCCTCGTTAAATAAATACATGAAAAAAAAATAAAAATTCTAAAATCCATAAAATATATGAATCATAAAATAAAAGAGGTTCTAAAATATATGGAAAGAAATTAAAAGTGCAAAACTATAGGTATTATATTCTACTCATACGGGCAATGGCTGACAATTATAGATTTAGGACTCTTTATATGTAGATATATTTTGTCCATCGATGAAAGAGGCTCAACACTTGGCCGACCGGATACTTATATCCTTTACAATTCAAGTATGTTGTCCATTGGCCGTTAGGCTATATATAACATTCATCTTAGTTGTTTCTTGCTTAGTTTTACATGCAAGGCTTTACAAAAGAAAATTATTTATCAAAAGACAACATACTAGGCTTATTAATATGAGAGCATTTTTTTTTTTAATTTCTCATTTGGTGTTCGGTACCTGTATTGAAATCCGATTAATTTGAATTCGTGTTGGGTAGGGCTCCATTCGAGGGTAGTGTTCCCTACTAAGAATTTTTCATACCCAGGACTCGAACCCGAGATATTTGATTAAGAGAGGAGCAACCCTATCCATTGCACCATATCCTTTGGTGGTAGAACACTTTTTTTTATTTGTTCACGATAAGGGTGTCAAGTGGGCCAGGCCGACTCGACCCGACCCGACCCGACCCGGCCCTTGTAACTATCCCGGCCCAGTTTGAGCCGGCCCGGTAAGCCCTAGGGCTTTAGGGTTTCGGGTCCTGGGCCAATTATTTTTTTAAAATAGGCCCGGCTAACCCGGCCCGGTCCAGGCCCGCAGGTTAACTGGCCCAGACCGACCCAGATACCTTTTTTTTAAAAAAAAAAAAAAGGATTTTGGGCCAAACTAGTCGTTGGCCCAATGGCTATATAGCCGTTTTGGGTCCAAACGGCTAGTTTTGGCCCATTTATTAAAAAAAAAAATTAACTTCAAAAAATATTTTTTAATCTCAAAAAAATTCTATAAATACCCTACAACTTCAAATCATTTTTCACACAATTTTTCACTCTCTCAAATCTCATTCTCTCTCAAATCTCAATTCTCAATTCTCAAATATTCAATATATTTAATTTCTTAAAGTGTTCACTTTAATTTTTTAATTTTTCGTTTACAAAGTACGAGCAGAAGTTTCTAAAGTCGCAACCTTCGGATACTTTCAAAATTTGGTATTGTCATTCCATCTCTTACGTTTAATTTTTATTTATTGTATTAATTGTTTAATATTTAATTTTATTATATTTGTGTATTTTGAATATTTTTAGTTTAATTTAATTTATATTATGGATAAATTAAGAAACCTCGCTACTAAAGGTGTTAAAAGTTTTTATCCCAGAAGCGGTAGTGGTAGTAAAAAGCGAATTACTAGCGGTAGAGGTAGTTCAAGTAGTAGATATACCCGTATGCTTTCGCCTCCGGTACCGCTTGGTACACCTTTTGAGGAAGAAATAGGTGTAGGTGCTCATGATATGGATTATGTAGAAGCTCAGGAAAATTACGGTATAGAAGAAGAAAATAAAGCAGATGCGGTTAATTTAGACGAAGATAATGAAAATATTGCTGAGACACCCGCAATAGGAGATGCTAACGTTAGATCTGAACCGGTTAATCTCCCTCCCCGTCCTCCCAGTGCCCCAAGACCTCGTAAAAGAACTAGTGTTGCATGGCAATTTTTTTGGACGTATATCAAATATTGAGGTGCAATGCAATAGTTGTCAACAAATATATAAGCATAGAAGTGGAGGCAAGCAAGGGGGTACGGGTACGTTAATGAGACATATAGCTGAAGATCACAAAAGAGAGTTAAATATTGCACAAGGTGGTGGGGATGTTGGTGGGCCAACGTAAACTAGAATGGACCCAGCAACCGGTCACGTAGCGAAGAAGTATAATAAATTGAGAGACCGGGAAGAAATAGCTAAAATGGTAGCTGTGGGTTGTTTGCCTTTTAGTTTTCCTTATTCTGATGTCTTTATTCGTTATATACAAGCAATTTATAATCCTATGTTTAACGGTATTCCTAGAACTACTTGTTGGTCTGATATTTTTAGACTCCATTCACAATATTATTTTTATTTATCAACATTATTAAAAAATATTCAATGTAGATTGTCCCTAACTTCTGATCTTGGTCGTGTTGTAAATAAAAATGATTATTTAACCGTTACTTGTCATTGGATGGATAGTAATTTTGTGACGCAAAAACATATTCTTGCTTTTTTATATGATGAAGATCGGAAATATACTGGACAATTTATTGCTGATTCTATTGTTAAAATTGCCGGATATTATGGTATCGAAAATAAAATTTTATGTATTGCTTTTGACAATGCTTCTAACAACAAGACTGCTATAACAAAAGTAAAATCTAAGCTATCTCCGCCCTTGCCTAAAATTTTTCATATTAAGTGCACATGTCATATATATAATTTAATTGTAAAAGATGGTCTTGAGTTTTTTGAGCTTTATATTGAAAAAAATTGTCTTGCCATTGGTTTTATTCAAGGAAATAATCGTAGATCGAGAATTAGAGAATTTAAAGTTAAATGTCAAGAAAATGGACTTACATCGATTTTGATGCCTGAGGAAATTGATACTAGATGGAATTCTACGTATGAATTTTAAAAAACTTGTTATAAATATAGAATTCCTATTACACTAGCTTTTAACCAACATTGCGGTTCATTTACTGATTCTGCTGATTGCATACTACATAATTCTGATTGAGTTATAATTAATGATCTTGTTAAGTTTTTAGAAAAATTTATGTAGCTACGGTTGAATTTTTCGGTGCTTATTATCCTACTGTTTGTAATATTTTGACATATATAACCGATATTTTTGGTTTGCTGAAAGAATATAAAAATAAAGAAGGTTATAAAGAAGCTGTTGGCACCATGTTTACGAAATTTAAAAAATATTTTTTCCCGATTCCCCCTATTTACTTGGTTGGTGCTATGCTAAATTCGTGCATGAAATATAATAATATGTGCCACTTTAGTACTCTTATTTATACGAACTTAGAAATAAATACTAACCATGATTTTGAACAAGTACAACCTGATTTGTGGACGGCTACGACCGATGCAAAGGATTACATAGAAAAATTATAAAATCACTATGCTGATTTATTTGATTTAGCTGTACCTACAAATATCACTCCAACTGTAGTTCCTCATCCTCCCGAGGAGCCATTATCTTCTAAATGGCCGGCACATAGTGGTTTTTCTGATTCGTTTTATGATTTAAATTGTTGGAACAGTGTTGATGAGAGAACTTACACATCAACTTATCGGGAAGAACTGAAATATTATATTCGGATGGCACCAGAGGATTCCAGACGACGGATCAACACGTTGGATTGGTGGAGGAGAAATGAAACAAAATATCCTGTGCTTTCAAGATTAGCTAGAGATATCTTGAATGTTCCAATGTCAACTGTTGCATCAGAGAGCTCCTTTAGTCCAGGACGACAACAGCTTGGAGACAACCGACACTCATTGGGAAGCAATGCAATGAATGTTCTAGTTTGCCTCAGAGATTTGATTAGAGCGGAAAGAAGAAATCAAGGAATGGAACCGGAGCCGAGCGACGAGCTGAAACTT
>NW_025889505.1:175253-188377 GCF_002878395.1 Capsicum annuum
CTTGTGATTCACTTATATGGTATGTTGCTGACTATTTACCTGTGATGCACTTATATTGTATGTTGCTGACTATTTTACTTGTGACGAACTTATATTGTATGTTGCTGACTATTTTACTTGTGATGCACTTATATTGTATGCTGCTTATTTTACTTGTGATGAACTAATATGTATGTTGCTTATTTTACTTGTGATGAACATATATTGTATGTTGTTGACTATTTTATATCAAATTTCCATTATCTTAGATAAGAGACCATGGAGGTCACGGCATTGTGTCCTTGATGTAGCTAGTTTCTTGCTTTTGATGTATCTTTGTTTATTGTGTTTCACTTATTCCACTATTTTACTGCTGTCACTGATCCTTTTCTGATTTCTCTCTACTTGCTTTCCTTATTAGTGATCATGTTTTCTTCGTTGCCTTTTTTCCTGTTCCATTTCTATTTTGATTCTTTGCACTCCAGTTGAGTTTCCTTCTGAAACAACCTCTCTACCTCCACGAGGCAGGGGGTAAGGTCTGCATACACTTTACCCTCCCCAAAACTCCATTTGTCAGATTTCACTTTCACTGTGTATGTTGTTGTTGTTAGAAATGTTGCTTGAGGAATTCAATAATTCAGCTGTGACTTGTCTGATTTTATGTACCGGCGGAAGTTCCTATTACATGCTGTGCAAATTGTGATTGTTGATCTCATGTTTTTTAAATAAAAATTGCCTTTTGCTCTGTTAGCTGGGAAAATTTCTAAATATTTCAAAGTATGTCTTTTGGCAACCTCCTTCGATTACGAGCTTTATGAAGGAAATCCTGATCATCTCAGAACTGTAGTTGCTGCAACTGCCCCAGCCGGGTCCGTACATTGATCCTGCTTCGATCAAACTTAAGCATAGGATGCTTTGGTGATGTTTGGTCAGCCAAATATAGTAAGTGGTCATTCTAAATCAGAAATACTAAGAGGTCTTTCTCAATTTCCTTTATTTTGATGGTCAGAATTTAGGTTTGCTATCTAGATTTCCTTTGTATTTGTCGTCCGAATTTAGATTTCTTCATAGTCGGGCTTCACGATATAAGTTTTATTCTGCTTACAACATGTGTGCATCTGAAAGTAAGAAGATCATGTGTGTGAAAGTAAGGTTTCTTAGTCATGTGTGTATCTGGGCTGATCTAATCTCTCTTTTTTAAGCTTTGCATCTGCTTGATGCCTTCTCATGAAACATCTTACTTCATAAAAAAAGAGTTTTATTCTGATTTGTGAGATTCTTGCATGTTTTAGCTAGTTTTCAAGGAATACTACTTTCTTGGTCACACAGTGTGGACATTGTCTTGCCATTGGAACTAATTGAAACAGGAGTAGGAGTAGCGATGTTTTGGCTGTTTGCTTTTGACAAAATTTCCCTTTTATATGTTCACTCTTCACATATGAGTCCTCAACATTTCGCTCTTCACATATGAGCCATTTGTGTAACGGAGTTTAACAAAACCCAAATTTAACTAGCTATGACTTGTCTGATTTTATGTACTGGCGGAAGTTCCTATTACATGCCGTGCAAATTGTGATTGTTGATCTCATGTTTTTTTATAAAAATTGCTTTTTGCCCTTTTAGCTGGGAAAATGTCTAAAGATTTCAAAGTATGTCCTTTGGCAACCTCCTTCGATTACGAGCTTTATTAAGGAGATCCTGATCATCTCAAAACTGTTGTTGCTGCAACTGCCCCAGCCGGGTCCGTACATTGATCCTGCGTCGATCAACTTAAACATAGGATCGGACGTGGATGCTTTGGTGATGTTTGGTCAGCCAAACATCATCAATCAGCCACTGATTACGATGCGAATCATGAAGTAGCTATAAAGATGTTACAATCCTGTAAATGAGGATAAAGTAAAGGCCTTAGTTTCTTCAGTAAGTTCGAGGAGTTATGGGTGAATTTGAAGTCTAAACAACTTTCCAAGGTGTTTGCTGGTTGCATGTTGTCTCTGTAATATCTGGAAAGGTGAATTACTGTATTTTTGTGTACGTCATTTCACTTACCTCTATATGGGACCTTATATTTGTTTATCGTTCTTAACTCTCTCAATAATGTTTCTGTGGATAGATCTGTATAGCTATGAGAATCCTACAAGGGGTCAGTTGGTGATAATATAGCTCTAAGAAGATTACCATCCGGGACAGCGTTAGACTGAAACTAATATTTTCTTACATATTTCTCAACCTTACAAAAATATTAGACTATCATCTGATGTTTGCAATGACTCATAAAATTTTAGACTCTGGTTTCAACTTTTTCTCTGAAGTCTTCCAGTTTAGCTCCAAAAGTCATCTTTAGATCGTGGTCAAAAAGGTCCATAAGTTGCCAGAGAAATAAAAAGAGGGTCATTTACTAAAAAGTTGCTGCAAAGAGGTACAGCTGGTGAAAACTTCTCTAAATAATATCACTGTATTCCTCTCTTTACCTACAATAAGAGTTCATTATTCAATTGTTTTAGTGGTTTATAGCAATATCCTGTGAACTTAATTTGAATAGAGTGAAATTCCTTTCTGATGTGATTTTAGTTCATTGAACAGCCAAGTGAAACAGAAGGTGGTCTTAGTAAAGCTATGTATCATTTGATGGGAATCTACATTGTCGGATTCATATTCGCTCTCTTAGGAGCTATCCTTTATTTCTTGTACATACTGTTAGCTCAAAAATCTCCATCTCTTCATCACTTTTCCTTAATATGTCTCTCTGGAGCATTCCACTGGTTTCTGTTCACTATCATCACTTACATGGCCATTATTTCTAGTACCTCTTCGAGTCCGATGATTTTCTCTATCTCAGTAGGGCTCATGGATTGATTCTCTGCTTCTTTACCATCTTTGTGATTGTGAACAGTTTCCCCTCAAAAAATCAAGACACACATGATTCACTAAGAATGTGCTGAAACATAGAGTTAACGTTGCCTGTCATCTCAGATTTGCTAAACTTCTTCTTGGAACTGAAGCTTTCTGCTTGTACTTAAGAGGCTCTTGGACACAAAAGTTGGAAAACATTGTTCTATTCGAGCTATTAAAGCGGTTTCTGGTACGAAATTGATGCCACTAATCTATATACAAAAGATTTTCAAAGCCCGACTGCATCAAAACTTAATAGATTCTTGGTTCTAAATTCTACGAACCTAAAGCTAATTTTAAACTAAAACAAAGAAAAAAGATAATATAAATATCAATATTTGATATGAGAATCCTGAGTTTTAATAGCTAAGTAGAACAATATATAGCAATGGTCCAAACAATATTTTTTTTTTGGAACCTCAGGATAACCCGCAGCCGCTACAATTTTTGCCACAGTCTCTGCCCTTCATTCCCCGCTATCTCTGTCACAATCTCTGCCCTTCATTCCCTACTGTGTAATAATCTGCAAATCACACAGGCTAAAATAAATGCAAAATATTTAACTAATAAGTGTCAGGCTGTAAGCCTTTTCAACAGTGCTTCCACTAATTGCTTCCTCTCTCAGTCCTAGAATTTGAATTTGAAATTTCATCAGTGTTTCCACTAATTGCTTCGTCTTACAAAAACAGAAGATAGAAAGAATTTGAAACAATCATAACAAATTATCAAATCAGTGAATGATTCTATGAAACTTTTGCTGATGAAGAGGACCTTATTTACTTTTTACTTTGAAGTCGACCAAAACGTTGAAAGGTTTTAATTTTTTTTCTCTCTATAAAGATTTACTAGTTTAGGTGTACGTGGTTTGCATGTGTGTATAGTTAATTAACAATAAATGAATATTAAAAGAACAAATTATTGTGTGTACGTTATATTATTAAGTTGAAAATTTTAAAAATCAACATTAATTTTAGGACAAAAAATGTGAAGAACATGATAATTCACCATACATTTTCTAATGTCTCTTTTATAATTATTATAGATATGTGAAATATACTAAAATATACTTTAATCTTGTAGTTTTAAGTATACTGTATGAAAATTTAGAAATAGAGTATTTTAAAAAAGATATTGAAATGAACTAAGAAAAAAGGTAAAATAAACAATTGAATTCGTGTATCTATTTCGTATGCTAAAAAAATAAGATATTTTTGTGTGCGAAAGTATATATGTATACGGGAAGACATTTTTTCGTGTAATTTCTTTTACACCAATCATTGATTGAGCCAACAAATACTCTTTCTTTTAAGAGTTTTTTAGGTTTCATGCCTTATAGAGTTTTAAATAGTACTACTCCTTTAGGTACACATTTGTCGTGCTTTCTAGCTAATTAAGATTTAATAACCTTTTTTTAGTTGCTTTCAAAATTTTAAATATTTTTTTTAAAATCCAATTAAAAAAATAAGATTAAATCACAATTAGTACAAAATTTTCAAAAAAGTTTAGATGAAAGTACATGAAAAAAAATCACGATATTTAAAATTAAGGAACAATATGGAACAAACTAAATAACCATTATCATGCCTCATTTCAGTGCTCAATTAACTTGAAGTATCTAACTACAAAAAACTATAAAAAGGAAAATAATATCTATTAGAAAAATAACAATTAGCATCCTAATGATCTATATTTAAATTGTCAGAACCCTCTATGAAGGTTCGAATCAATTATTATACTGTATTTGTATTGTTGGATGAAATTCGCTATTTAGGAGAAGAAATTAATTAAGAAAAAACACTATAAAAAGTCAAGTTACCAACTTTGATCTTTATCGACTACTTCTTTCGGCGGCAACATGCTTGTTTCGTTCAATTTTCTGTTAAAAAACATTCACCTGAAAAAGAAACACAGATATTATCAGAAGAAGAAAATTCATTGTTTGAATTTTCACTTAGGAGATTAAAGGCAGAATTCAAGGTAGAAAGAAGAGAAAATGGCCAAAAGTCCCTCCAACCTTTATCCCAAATCCCAACTACACACTTATACTTTGCGAGAGTCCTATGACCCCCTTGAACTATTTAAAAATAGAATATATGCCCGTCTAAAAACTCATGCCCAGATCTGTACAAGTGAGTGAGCTGCACGCGCCTATCAGCTTATGCCATGTAATATTGTGATTTTTTTATATAAAAAATTATTTTTATTCTTCTTTTTTCTTATTGTTTAATCATTTTTATCATTTTTTTAATTTTTATCCTACTTCGATCCATGGAATCAAAATCATTTTTAATTTTTATCCTACTTCAATCCATGGAATCAAAACCATTGCCAGCCAAACCTACAATGAAAGATGTCCAAGACACTACACTATCATCATCCAACTTATCAAAAAATTACTTGCCTCTATCACATTCTCACATTTAACATAAAAATCCAAAAGAGCATTTGTAGCATGTACTTCAATTCACTCTTACATGAAGATTCAGAAGAAGATGATGACTTCATCTACCTTCAATTAACCCTCAATAAAATTTCACCCAAACAACTCACTATCCCTCACAAAATCACCCTCTCCCATTTCCTTCGATAATTCTCCATCATTTGTCTCATCATTGTTGATAAATCCAAAAGATGTCACAACTCAAAATTTATTCTTGATGCTAAAACAAACAATTTCAACAAACCACACAACTCAAAATTCAATCTTGATGCTAAAACAGACAAAATCAAGAAACCCACAACTTAAAAATCAATCTTAATGTTGAAACAGTGCAAAAAAAGCTTAAATATGAATATTGATTTTGAGATATAATATTGATTTCATGGTTTGGAATCGTTTCACTCGATCTGAAATCCTCATGAGACATAAATTTTTGAACTAATTTTCACTTTTCATCGGAAATTACTTCAAGGACCACTTTAATCTTTTCAAATTTCAGAGAATTATGAGATGAATATGTGTGTAATTGTTTATGGGGTTGGTGAATATCACTGATATGTTCATTTTGGAACTGATTCGGTGGCCGAAAAAGCTTCACCTGCGGCTGTGAAGCCATTCTGACGGAAACACTTTGGATTATTTATCCTTCTTCACAAAAAGAAAAAATTAGTGGGTCTAAAAATGATAGTTAAAAAACTAATGATGAGAAAAGTATTGAATTTGCGGTATAAATGAAAATGGAGATAAAAAAATGAAGATGGAGATGTGAAAGAGGAAGAGGAAGATGAAGATGGTGAAGAATATGAAAATGGAGAGAAGGAGAGGATAAAGAATAAAGCAAATAAAGAAAAAATAAAAAATGTATATATATATATATAAAGAAATGTGAAAATAAAATTTTTATTTTTATTTTCGGTGCTCACTCTCTCAAGGAGAGTGAGATATACTCGCTATGCCACGTAAGCATTTAGAGAGGTAATAATATCATTTTTAAATAGTTCAGGGGGGTCATAAGACCCCCGCAAAGTATAAGTGTGTAGTTGGGATTTGGGGTAAAGGTTGGGGGATTTTTTGGCTATTTTCTCGTAGAAAGAATGATGATACATAATAAATGCAAGAAAATTAAATCAAACCCAAAATTAAAAAAAAAAAAGAGGAGATATATATACTAATTTACATCAAAATAAGAAAAAATTCGTTACCTCAAATAAAAAGAAGCAATTCTCAAAATTGTTGATGGCCTCTTTATACCTACAACCAGTGATTAAAAAAATTTAATGATAAGCCAAACAACTAACAAATAAAAATAAAATCTCCTAAAAACCTAATCCGAGGAATAATCCTCAGAACTTAATATACATAGGTTTTTAACCATAAAGCATAGATAAATTTTTTTTTTTAATTAATAAGATAACTTATTATTATGCATTCAGAATGACCTATCAATTTTTCATAACGAAATGCGATGATCCAAATAATTTATTCAAAATTATAAACAAATCAATTTCATTACTAATTATCATAAATTTCGAATGACCAATCAATTTCTCATGATAAAATGCGATAGTCTAAATAATCTGTCCAAAATTGTAAATAATTCAATTTCAAATCACTAATTGTATATGAAATACTATAAACAAAACTCACAAAGAAATTTCCTAATTTATAATTGTTTATAAAAAAATACATCATTTATTACTGTAAACTTCAAAATCAATCTAAAATTTTAGAAAACATACCTCTAGACAAATTCATTTCATGAACCTGAAATTTTGATAAAGAATATGAATGATATATTTATAATGGAAAACATAAGAGAAAGTAATAAGACAAACATTAAGATCTACTATAAAAGAAAAATTCGTAAAGAAAGAAAACTTAAAAATACAAAAATGATAAAATTCATGAATGAAATTGTGCAATAATATTTTTTATATATATAGGAGACCCTAAATCAAAAGGAATTAAAAAAGTAAACATTGTCTAAACCAAAAAGGAATTAAAAAAAACAAATATTATAGATTCCAACACCTAAGAAAAAAGCTAAAACCTGAAAATTTTTTAAGAAAAAGACAAATAGACTCCTACTTAAAAAAATATTATGTAAATCAAAAATATAAAATTTTGTAGAGTAGAGTTAGAGAGCATTTTAACATTGTAACGTGTTTTGGATAAATACGGTAATTTAAGAATAAATAATAATTTTGGAACTTATGCTCTTAAAATATATTATAGTATTTATGTGATTATAAGAGTTTTTACTAATAATAAAAAGAGAATCCGAATCTCTATTCTGGATCACCTGACTTTTAAAAAATTTAATAATTAAAATTTAATATATTTATTTTATTACGATTCCATATATATTCTACTGGTTATTTCTTTTCATATATTTCAAAAGTCCTTAATTTCTATCTCATATATTTTAGGAGTGTTTAATTTCTATTCATATATTTTTAGGAGTCCTTAATTTGATTAAATAATAAATTTATTTTTTTAAAAAGGTGAAAAGATAATTTTTTCTATTGCATAGATTTTTAATGAATGATAAAAAGTTCAAATCATTTTTCTAATGGCCTTCACACTTTTAATATATTATAGATATAGATATAGATTATAAATAGATATAAATTAAAGATTAACTTAAAAGAGCTAAAATGATTAAAGTTTTTACCTAAAATATTTAGAAAGAATAAATTGATTAATTATTATTATTGTTTGATATATCCTATTTCATAACTCAAATAAGAAAAAATAATTTTTTAGTACCTCTTACCATATTTTTTTCGTCTTATCATATATTGTAGAACACTTTATTATTAATTGTCTTAATACTTAATACAATATATATTTATTTTACCATATATATATATTTTTTAGAACTCTTTATTTTTAAAAAATATTTTTCTCTTATCATATATTTTAGGACTTCTTAATTTTAAATATTATAAAAATAATTAAAATAGTACTAATAAGTTTCATACTTGTTCTCCTATTAAATTTTTGCTTTTTTTTTTTCTTACCTACGTTAATAGTAATAATATTATAATAGTAAAATTATAAAGAAACCTTAGTTTGTCTCTATTAATTATATTAGCACATGCAATTTTTTTCCTTTTATACTGACCTACATTAATATTTATGATTTGTTTTGCGGGTTTGGGCCACTATTGGGCCTAAACATTTCCTTGTTCGGGTTTGACGCGTAGGAAAGTAAAAGGAAGTGAAGAATATAAATACGGATCCTCTTCTTTCTTGTTTGTTGTTGTAATTCAACAGATTTTTTTTCTTGTGAGAAAATTTTGTTTGTGTGTTTTGTTTGGAATGCCGAAAAATAGTTGTAGATTCCCAATAGAAAAGGACCAGAAGATGATGAATAATTTGGTGTAGTACGTAATGGGCGTGACGAGACAACGGTATTTTATCACTTCTCAGGATTTGAAACAGGCTAAACGCTTTTCTAGTCAAGTTGGAACATGAAAGTGTTTCAGAGGAAAATCAATTTTTGATGCCAACAAGAGACACATGGGAAAAATCAAGATTTTTTGGTGGTACTACAAGGGTAAAGAGGAGGCGGGTGACTGGCACATGAGAGAATATTATCTCGCACCTAACTATGTCCCCAAAAACAAAGTTGAGAGAAACCATGTCGTACTTACACTGCTCAGCAAGACCATTAAAATACCACTAGCAGCTGATGAGGAGATGATGGACACCACTCAATCGAATGAGCAGCAGATTATGCAATCTTTACAACTGCTTCAACTTCAAGACTCTTAGGGCAATTATATACTATGGTTTATTTATCCTTATGAGACCCTATGTCTAGCCTTACAATTCAGACTATCTATCTATTATCATGTTTTCTTAATTGCTGTTTTACCTGTTCCATATCTACTTTGACTTGCTGCACTCTAGCCGAAACAACCTCTCTACCTCCACAAGGTAGGGGTAATAAGGCTTGCGTACACTCTATCCTTCCCAAAACTCCGTTTGTGTGATTTAAGTCTTTCAGTTTTGCTCAAAAAGACATCTTTAGATCGTGGTCTAAAAGGCCCTTAAAATAGGCCATTTACTAAAAAGTTGCCGCAAAGAGGACAACTGGTGAAAACTCTTCTAAATAATATCACTATATCCCTCTCTTTACCTACAACAAGAGTTCATTATTGAATTGCTTTAGTGCTCTATAACAATATCCTGTGAACTTTATTTGAATAGAGTGAAAGTCCTTTCTATTGTGATTTCAGGTCATTGGACAGCCAAATGAAACAGAAGGTGGTCTTAGTAAAGTATCACTTGATGGGAATCTACATTGTCGGATTCATACCCGCTCTCTCGCTCAAAAATCTCCATCTCTTCAACACTTTTCCACGCTTTATTTCCGTTCATTATCATTGCGTACATGGCCATTGTTTCTAGTACCTCTTCAAGTCCGATAATTTTCTCTATCTCAGTAGGGCTCATCGATTGATTCTCTGCTTCCTTACCATCTCTGTGAACAGTTTCCTCTCAAAAAATCAAGACATACACATGATTCACTAAGAATGTACTGAAACATAGAATTAACGTTGTCTGTCATCTTAGATTTGCTAAACTCCTTTTTGGAACTGAAGCTCTCTGCTTGTACTTGAGGCTCTTGGACGCAAAAGTTCGAAAACATTGTTCTATTCGAGCTATCAACGCGGTTTCTGGTACGAAATTGATGCCACTAGATGATGTGTCCATCTAAGCGACTTCTGCTGTATCATAACTGGTTTCCATTCCTCAAGTGGATTCATGAGTGGGGTAGCTGAGGTACAAGACAATTCAGTTGTTGGGAGCCAAAGTGTTGTCCTCCCAAGGTCACTTATTCAAAAAGATGTTATTCTAGGTGCACTTTCAGCTGCTCCAATGTATTTTGTTATTCATAGTGGTGGTATTTACGTTGGATCTCAAGCACACGTCATGATAAGGAATACACACCATGCCATGGATGAAAGGATAGAAGAGATGGATACGAAATACAAGATAGTGGGCAATCTAGGTACAACTACTCTAAAGGTCAACAAGACATTTTCATAGAATTGGTGTCGGTGGAAAGGGAATGCTCAAACTATATGACAACATTAAAGGATTTTCAGACCATAAAATCTTTCGATCTGGCAAACACTGTCCTGTCATAGTCCGGCACAACAACAGCTAAGTGCCGATGATGATGCAAGGCCCGATGCTCGTGCTGCTGCATTGAGAATACTCTCTGAAACAAATTCAGATGATGAAAAAACAATTCTAGATTTGACATTGAAGACATAGGAAGCATTCTATGGTCGTACTACCTCTGACTCTGCGACATGGTTTGTTTGTGGCTTAGTGTCATGATATGAGGATGATCAAGAAGCTGGCAGCAATTCAACTACAATATTAATGGTCATTAGGAAACATTTTCTTTTCAATTAGGTTATTTTAGTCCTAAGTCCTTAGAGTTCTAATATTTCACTTTAGTCCTTGTAATTTTTAATTCTTAGTAACCAAATGGCACGTGTCCTAGCTGACTAGTGTTTTTATAGCTGTTGTACTGCATGTCTGGAATTATCAATGAATATATGAATTTATCTTCCCTCTCTTCTTTTCTTCTCTCTCTCCCTTCTTTACTCTATAGTTTCCATTTTCTTCACGAATTGAGCTCACTCCCATCGTGACACTTAGCAGCAAGGGAGGGACATGTGAAACACATTCCACATGTTCGCGAAGCAGTTTGGACATCACTATGTGATTCGAACTCATACACAGATGCATTATTACTCAAACACATGCAGGCTTTTCAGGTTCAGAGATGGACAAAATGTATGTGAAGTTGAAGTTGAAGTTGAGGCCTTGTGATGAAAACATTAGAGAAGATTCTGGTAAAGTTGAGCCTACTAGAATACTTCCTCCAGAAACAGGTGCAATTCCTAGGAAAGATAACGACATGCACCTGTTACTTTTCCTTGTTGACGATTTCAAGAAAGGGTAAGCTCACAAGGTGGTGTTTTCTACTTAAAGAGTTCATTGGAACACATTAGCAAACTGTTTCATACATAGACAACTCTTAAGTAGAAGTAAGTAATACTATAGGTCGTATAATCGATCACTTTCTCCAACTCAATCCATATGTTGAGACAATCAGCTGGAAATCGACCAAAAGGTTTATGACAATATCATGAAATATCACTTGTAAAAGTTGAAATTTTTGAAGATCAAATTATTTTTTAGTTACAAGAAATGAGAAGGTACTGGAGCTTTAGTAATTTGTTTATAAGAGTTAATATATTTAACCGGGGAAAAAATAGTTCTTCCCTCCAATTTCAGTTGACCACTACGGTGTTTCAAAAATCATAAATAAGATAGGTTGGTTTTACTAATTTAACATTTATTCACACTGATGGCTATGATGATCATTTATGAAAAATATGCTCGCATTAATTTGTTTAGGCTATCAAAGAATACTAATTGTAGGGATATAAATGAAAAATTATTAGTTGATTTTGTCTTGATTTAGTAATTTTGACACATAATTTGATACACACGTTTATTGTAAGGTGGTCAATTAAAATGGAACGGAGGAAATATCAATTGTCAAGTGAAATGAAGAGAAAATTTCATTCATGGTCACTTAATTTTGTATTCATTACACAAAAGTTATTTCCTTTGTTCTAATCCTCACAAGTCACTTAGATCGGATTTTATATTAATCCATCCTGAGTAGCAATATATTATAATCAACAACAATATACCCAGTGTATTAACATAAAGTGGGTCTGAGGAGGATAAAGTATACGTCCATACCACTATCTTAGATGAAAAAGAGACGTTTTCGATAGAAAAAGAGACGTTTTCGATAGAATATTGGTTCAGGACAAATATTAGTATAAAAAACAAAAAACAAACAACAAATGTGTTAATACACCATTAGATGATAAAAGAAATATGACACCCACGGATTAATATGACAAATTATTTATTAATATAATATATTATAATATAAAATAATATGTAAAGCTGCCACATCATTTTCTTCAAGTGAGATTATTATAAAATTCTGTCAAAGTAATTTTTATGATGATCGAAGTAAAGTAAAATAATGTTAGTGTAATGAGAAAAAACAACTTTTATATAATCCGTCACATGAATATAATTTCTGGTGAAATGGGGATATTGTCAGTAGAATGTGAAATTTCCAACAATTTGTGTAGAAGAAAATTCATTTGACAATTTGGCCAGAATTGAGACATTGTTGTTGATTGTTGACTATGCGGCATGGGGTCCGACATATACACATATGGTATACACTTTGTGCTTGTACATTTCTACACATAAATTTCTATTTTACGTTTAAAATATTGATGATAAATTCAGCATTGTGATGTTATATCTACATTTAAATATAGTAATTGGTTTAAAAGAGAGAATTGGTATGTATTATAACTAATTAATCTCATGGAGAGTGTAAATTTTTATTTTTTTCACTACTGTCAGAGATAAAATTCAACTTAGGTCAAAGTATCAAATTTGTTCTTGAATTATGTGAAATGAAACATATTTACCTTCTCTTAATAATAGGGTCAAATTTGTTCTCGCCTTGATAGGCTAATTTGCCCTTAATTTAAATGGTGGAAGCTTAACACCCAACCCCGCAGCGGATTATTATTAATTTTTTTCTTTTTTTTTGGAAAAAAAAGTTAAATTTATCCTTCTACTTTGGAAATTGGTTAAGTATATTCTTTGTCATATTTTTGGGCAAAATTATCTTCATTATTATATTTTGAGATCAAATTTACCCTCTCTATTACGGAAC
>NW_025889506.1:0-1248 GCF_002878395.1 Capsicum annuum
TTTCCAAGTTTTTGTCATTCCCTCAGGATTTATTCAAAATCCCCTTTATTTAAACAAAATATGCAACCGCACCAACTTTGATGTTCCAGAAATCATGGAACATTCGAACTTTCCATCCAATGTCGTTTCAACCAAATATGGGTCTCGCACTTAATTTCCAATTGTCCAACTTCAGACCAATAGGTTGAAATAAGCTTGGGTGAATCTGGACCTGAACGAAAGGTCAACCTAGAAAGTCATAAATGACTTGAGGCAGCTATGAAAAAGATCTAAAGGAAAAAATATGTAAAAATAAAGAAAATAACCTAAAGGGTCATTACGCTACTGGATGTTAAATTTAGGTTAATAACATCGCATGTACATTCTAATAGTTCAATTAGATCCAAAACATTGATTTTAGGATAGAAGGATCTTTAGTTTGGGTCCTCAAGCTTTGGACTCATTTTCATCTATTGGATGATTTTGGTAAAAATGTTCTTGAGGTGTGAGGCCTATATTTCATCAAAACAACTCTGGATGAAGATTTCAACGACGCCCTTGAGTTAAAATACCGAAATTAATAGAGTGGCATATTTGTTTGCATTTATGGGATACTAAATTAATTACAATGCGTCAATGGATACGTGGAAAAGAGCAAGTTTCAGCTGGTACAACCGTTTAAGTGGACCTTTAGTCGCTTAAAGGGTGGTTGCGTAAGTGTTAAAGGAATCGTGCTAGTTGCCAAGCTAGTCCCTCATATCTCTTTAGCAAAGGCTTAAACACTTTATCAGATATCTCCTAAGTGATTTATTGCCCACTTTAGCGAAGGTCAGCCAAATACAAAGATCACTTCAGTGATCATATGCTGCTTTAGCATTAATGACTTGAGCAGTAAAGTGATTGCTTAAGCAGAAACTATAGGCACATTATATTCCCTTCTTCACTCACTCTTCTCTTATTTTTCAAGTCTCAACGTCCACTAAACCCTTGAAAACTTGGAGAATTTAGGAAAGTGATACTTGGGTGATCGTGGAGTATTGGTAAGATCGAGAAATTCATTCCCTTATCATAGTCCTTGTTCCATTTTCTTCTAATTCTTAATTTAACTATCCGTTTTTGTCATAAATCCATAGCATTTATGGTTTGATTAGGTTGTTTTTTGAACTTAGAATTTACTTATTCTTGTGGATAAATGATCCTTGAGCATAGAGAGACATGGTGACAGTTTTAAAGTTATGATTTAGCAAGCAGACCTCACATGGGATTTTA
>NW_025889507.1:0-4520 GCF_002878395.1 Capsicum annuum
TTTGTGTGGTCCGTTTAATTTTTTGTGGCCATTTGGGTGGACAAACGAGCGAAGTGGCGCGAACGGAGCATTTTCGAGCCAAATCGGTGTGCTATAGCCCACAGATTCAGGGTTGGTACCGCGGTCTCGATGTGCTGTGGGCCTAAAATCGACTGAGGCATACCAGGGAGGTTGGAGATCATCCCAGTGTGGTCTATTTAATTTTTCGTGGCCATTTGGGTGGAAAAACGGGCAAAACAACGCAAACGAGCTATTTTCGAGCAAAATCGGTGAACTTAGGCCACGGTTTTGGGGGTCGACTCGGGGTCCGGATGTGCTGTGAGCCAAAAATTGATCGAGGTATGCAAGGTAGGTAAGGGATCACCCCAGTGTGGTCCGTTTAATTTTTTGTGGCCATTTTGATGGACAAACGGATGAAACGGCATGAACCGGCCATTTTTAGGCACAAAAGGCGTACAATATCCCATGGTTTCAGGGTGGGCTCGGGGTCCATGAGTGCGGTGGGTTGAAAATCGACCGGGGCATGCCAGGGAGGTTGAGAATCATCCTAGTGTGGTCCTTTTAATTTTTCATGTCGATTTGGGTGGACAAACTGGCGAAACAGTGTGAATGGGGCATTTTATAGAAAAATCGGTGTTCTATAACCCACGGTTTTAGGGGTGGATCCGGGGTCCGAGGTCCGGGTGTGTTGTGGGCTAAAAATATATCGAGGCGTGCTAGGGAAGTTTGGGATTGTCCCAGTGTGGTCAAGTTAATTTTTCATGGCCATTTAGGTTGACAAACGGGCAAAACGCGCGCGAATCGAGCATTTTCTGGCAAAATTGGTGTGTTATAGCCCACGGTTACGGGGGTGGGCCCGGGGTTTGGGCGTGCTGTAGGCCAAAAATCAATCAGGGCATGTCAGAGAGGTTGGGGATCGACCCAGTGTGGTTGGTTTAATTTTTCATGTCCATTTGGGTAGATAAATGGGCGAATAGGCAAGAACGGGGCATTTTCGAGTCAAATCGGTGTGCTATAGCCCATGGTTTTGGGGGTGAGCCCAAGGTTCGGGCGTGCTGTAGGCTGAAAATCGATTGGAGTGTGCCAGGAAGGTCGGAGATCATCCCAGTGTGGTTTGTTTAATTTTTTGTGGCCATTTGGGTTGACAAACGAGCAAAATGGTGCAAATGGGGCATTGTGGGCCTGGGGTTCGCGCGTGCTGTGGGCCAAAAATTAATTGGGGTGTGCCAGGAGGTTAAGGATCATCCCAGTGTCATCCGTTTAATTCTTTGTGGCCATTTAGGTAGACAAACGTGTGAAACGATGCAAACGGGGCATTTTTGAGCCAAATCGGTGTGCTATAGCCAGCGATTTTGGGTATGGCCCCAAGGTTCGGGTATGCTGTAAGCTAAAATTTGACTGGGGCATGCCAGGGAGGTTGGGGATCATCGCAATGTAGTTCATTATATTTTTTTTTGGACATTTGGGTGGACAAACGAGCGAAATGGTTCGTATAAAGCATTTTCAGGCTAAATCGGTGTGCTATAGCACACGATTTTAGGGGAGGGCCTGGAGTCCAGGCGTGCTGTGGACCGCATATCAACCGGGGCATTCTAAGAAGGTTGGGGATCATCTCAGTGTGGTTCGTTTAATTTTTCGTGGTCATTTGGGTGGATAAATAGGCATAACAGAGCGAACGGAGTATTTTCAGGCCAAATAGGTTTTCTATATGCCACAGTTTTGGGGTTGGGTCTGGGGTCCGAGTGTGTTGTGGTCCAAAAATTGATCAGGGCATGCCAGGGAGGATGAAGATCATCCCAGTGTGGTCCGTTTAATTTTTCATTGCTATTTGAGTGGACAAACGGGAAAAATGGCGCGAACGGGGCATTTTTGGGCCAAATTGGTGTGCTATAGCCCACGGTTTTAAAGGCAGGCCCAGGGTTCGGGCGTGCTGTGTACCAAAAATCAATTGGGGTGTGCCAGGGAGGTTGGGAATTGCTCCAGTATGGTCCGTTTAATATCTCATGCCCATTTGGGTGGATAAACAGGCGAAACAGCATGAACGGAACATTTTTGGGCTAAATCGGTGCATTATAGCCCATAGTTTTGGGGGTGGACCTGGGGTTCGAATGTGCTGTGGGCCGAAAATTGATCGGGGCATGCCAGGGAGGTTGGGGATCATCCCAGTGTGGTCCGTTTAATTTTTCATGGCTATTTGGGTGGAAAAACGGGTGAAACGGCGCAAAAAGGGTATTTTCAGGCCAAATCGGTTTGCTATAGCCCATGGTTTTGGGGATGGACTTGGGACTCGGGCGTCCTGTGTGTCAAAAATTGATCGGGGCATTTCAGGGAGGTTTGGGATCATCCCAGTATGGTCTGTTTTATTTTTCGTGGGCATTTGGGTGGACAAATGGGTGAAACAGGACGAACGGGGGCATTTTCAGGTTAAATCATTGTGCAATAGCCCACGGTTGAGTGGGCGGGCCTAGGGTCCGGATGTGCTGTGGGTCAAAAATCGATCGAGGCATGCTAGGCAGGTTTGGGATCATCCTAGTGTGGTACATTTAAATTTTTGTTGATATTTGAGTGGTCAAATGAGCAAAAAATTATGAACGGGACATTTTTGGGCTAAATCGGTGTGCTATAGCCCATAGTTTTAGGGGTGGGCTCGGGTTCCAGGCGTTCTATGGGTCCAAAATCGATCGGGATATGCCAGGGAGCTTGGGGATCATCCCAGCATGGTCTGTTTAATTTTTTGTGGCCATTTGGGTGGATAAACGAGTGAAATTGTGCGAACAGAGCATTTTCGAGAAAAATTGATGTGCTATAGTCTGCGGTTTCGGGGGTGGGCTCAGGGTTTGGGCATTTTGTGGGCAAAAAATCGACCGGGGCATGCCAGGAATGTTGGGGATCATTCCAGTATGGTCCTTTTAATTTTTTGTGGCCTTTTGTGCGGACAAACGGGCGAAACTGCATGAACGGGGCAATTTCGGGCTAAATCAGTGTGCTATAGCCTACGGATTTAGGGGTTGGCCTGGGGTCCAGGTGTTATGTGAGCTGAAAATTGATCGTCCTTGCCAAGGAGGTTGGGGATCATCCCATAGTGGTCCATTTAATATTTCATGGCTATTTGGGCGGCCAAATCGATGTGCTATAGCCCAGAGTTTGGGGGGGGTCCGAGAGTGCTATTGGCTGAAAATCGATCAGGGTGTGCCAGTGAGGTTGGATATCATCCTAGTATGGTCCGTTTAATTTTTTGTGGTCATTTGGGTGGACAAACAGGCGAAATGGCGCGTATGAGGCATTGTCGAGCCAAATCGGTATGCTAAAGTCCATGATTTCAGGGGTGGGCTCGGGGTCTGGGTATGCTGTGGGCTGAAAATCAATCGGGGCATGCCAGAGAGGTTAAAGATCATCCCAGTATGGTCCGTTTGATTTTTTGTGGCTATTTGGTTTGATAAACAGGCAAAATAATGCGATTGAGGGCGTTTTCAGGCCAAATCGGTGTGCTATAGCCCATGGTTTTGGGGATGGGCCAGGGGTCCGAGCGTGCAGTGGGTCGAAAATTGACTGGGGCATGCCAGGGAGGTTAGGGATCATCCCAGCATGGTCCGTTTAATTTTTTGTGGCCATTTGGTTAGACAAATGGGCAAAACGGCGCGAACGGGGCATTTTCGGGCCAATTCGGTGTTCTATAGCCCACGGTTTTGGGGGTGGACCCAGGTCTAGGTGTGCTGAGGGCCAAAAATTGATTGGAGCATGCGAGGGAGGTTGGGGATCATCTTGTATGGTCCGTTTAATTTTTCATAGACATTTGGTTGGATAAACGGGTGAAACGGCGTGAACGAGGCTTTTTCGAGCCAAATTGGTGTGCTGTAGCCCATGGTTTTGAGGGTGGGCCCAGGGCCTGAGTGTGCTGTAGGCCAAAAATTTATCGGAGTTTGCAACGGAGGTTGCGGATCATTCCCGTGTGGTCCATTTAACTTTTCGTGGCCATTTGGGTGAACAAACAGGTAAAACGACGCGAACTGGGCATTTTTGGGCCAAATTGGTGAGCTATAGCCTATGGTTTTAGGGGTGGGCCCAGGTTTCGGAAGTGATATTGGTCGAAAATTGACTAGGGTGTGCCAGGAAGGTTGGGGATCATTCCAGCATGGTCCGTTTAATTTTTTGTGGCCATTTGGGTGGAAAAACGGGAGAAACGGCGCGAACATGGGCGTTTTCAGGCCAAATTTGTGTGCTATATCCCATGGTTTTGGGGATGGGCCCAGGATCCAGCCGTGCTTGTCACACCCCTTTTCCGTACTCCAAAAGAAAGAATTCGTTATAAGTTCAAAAGGGTTTTATTATTAAGGTGACAAAAATGAAAAATTTGTTTCGAAAAAAAAGGATTAGTTACATTATTATTTTTTTTCTTATTCAGAGTCGCCACTTGGCATAATCCGGTGTGCCAAGTCACCTTTGGAAAACCCTTTTCGAAATGGTTTGACTCTATAAACTGATCTGCGAACAGAAATTCCGGCTAAGGAATTCTGTTGACC
>NW_025889508.1:0-7030 GCF_002878395.1 Capsicum annuum
TTATGGCTGCATCAAAGTATTGTTCTGCTGTTGTTAACCCACACACTCCATGCTTTTCCCACTCATGTTTCCATATGCTATATTTGGGTTGGTTTTCTTTAAGTTCTGGCCAGAATGTTTTGAGTCGTGATTCTCTTGGCCGAATCTGCAGTCCGAAAAAATTACATAACAGCACAATTTATCTTTACTAAACTAAAAAAAAAAAAAAAGTTCATTACATCCACAAATTCATAAATTTTCGAATATATAATTTCACTTTTGTATCTCCCTTTGATCTAGTTAATGTATTATGTATCTCGAGCAAATAATTTCAGAAAAGGATGTATGTCAGTAATTAAAATTATGTATCTCAACTTTAAAATTATGTATCCGGATGCTAATTATGTATCCAAAAATTGCAAAATAAGGGATTATTTGTAATTTAGCAAAGAGTAGGGATAGGGAGTAATTAAAGGTAAAATTATTAGGGTTTATGTAAGTTTTTTTTTAAAAAAAAAATAGATATTCGACAATCAAGTTATTAATCAGCGATAAGATGGGGGTTTTCAGATGATGAAAAAAAAAATCCTACACTTAAGATCAGAGCTGTTAGAATTATTTTTTAAATGTAGACATAACATTACCTTATTATTATGTTTTAGTAAAACAGGCTGAACATTAATAGCGGGTGGACAAGATATAGGTCATGTATTTATGTGGATTTCAAATAAATCTATATCATTTCGGGTGTGTTTGGTATGATGGAAAATGTCTATGAAAAATATTTTTTTGGAAAATGTTTTCATGGAAAATTAGTTGATTTTCTACTTATTTTTTCATGTTTGGTAGGTGAGTGAAAAATATTTTATGGTGTTTGGTTACTGAGTAGAAAATAATTTTCTAGAAAATAATTTTAGTTGTTTTCTCTTTCGTAATTCTCCAAGCATTCGAAATTAATTTCATCTTCCAAGAATTTAATCTCCTTGTGACATTGTGCCCAGGTGGTGGTACCAAGATAATCAAGAAACTTCTTGATTACACAGGGGTCAGACTCAAATTTGTTCTCAAATTGGTTCATAATCAAAATCACTCTCTTCACTACTTCTTCGTCCTCTGGATCGAGCTCCATTTTCGCCGTTTGTGCTTGATTAACCACCATAGCACCAACTCCTCAATTTCTCCAGAAAAATTAAGAGAATCCAAAGGAAGAATATTAAATATATTGAATTCATTCATGAATGAACTCAGTGAAGTACTTCTCTGTTGCCATACATTGTTGGCAATTAGTATTGGATCAAGGTCACAGTAATTTGAATAAAATTTTGATCAAAATCATAGAAAAAAATTAATTATAAAACATAGAACAAATTAATTATGAAACATATCTTGAGATTCTTGTAAAAGCGCAGTGGAGAGAAAGAAATGAAAACCCCTAAAATTGAGAGAAAATTGACAGTGAAGCACGCTTCTAAAGTTTGGGACAAGGAAAGTTAGTGTTGTTAGGGGTAGGGGGGATAGGGGGTGACTATGGGGAAAATAACTGGCGCCACAATTTTTTTTTCCAGAAAATGACTTTCCTTGGACTACTAAGGAAGTCATTTTCCATCAAATGATGGAAAATAAGTTGTGTTAAAAAATATTTTTCTAACATTTTGTTGCAACCAAACAAAAAGAAACTGAAAAATATTTTTCGGAAAAAATTTTCCATCATACCAAACACACCCTCATGTAAAATGTGTAATCTGATAATAGTTTAGGTCTGGTGGCTCATTAGTCTTCAATAGGTGTAGACCTTATACCCCTACTTTGGAGGTACAAAATCAAATAATTTAAATATATTATTTTATAGTGTGTGAAGGATCAAAAACATGTCTAAAATATCTCAATTTTTTGAGTTTTTTCGTGAACTATGACTAAATATTTATGAAAATACACATGAACTATCAGATGTATAAGTTTCAAATATCTTTTCATAAATATTTGTTATTAGTTGAACTATGAAATCAAAAATCTGAAGCACTTGATAGTCAGCTATGAAATTCAAATTCAGGTGTGAGTTTTCTACCTGAACTATCAATAAATGTTTATGGAAACACACCTGCAATTACTCATACATCTAATAGTTCAGGTGTATTTTCATAAATTATATTAGGTGATAATAATTCAGGTAGGAAATTCACGCACCTTATAGTTCAGATATAAGACTCAAAAAATAAAATACCATATATGCGTTTTAACCCTGAATTTTGTTTTATATTGTCAGTGCATAAAACTAAACTGACACACCTGATAATTTAAGTATGAAACTCAAAAAATCAAATACCGTAATATGCATTTTTGACCCTTTAACTCTATTTTATATTGTCAGTTCATAAAATTAAAAACTCTTATAAGTAAAACTATCTCTCTCTATATATATATATGTATACGTATATATTTATCAGCACTCACTCCATATGTATATGTATATATTTTTCAGTTTTTTCTGATAAGTAAAACTATTTATATATATATATATATATATATATATACACCAGCGTGTCATGACAAGTAAAATTATTTCTATATGTATATGTATATGTATATATTTATCAATTTGTCATGATAAATAAAATTCTCTCTCTATATATATATATATATATTTATATATTTACCAGCTTGTCCTATATAGGTATATATTTATCAGTTTGTCATGGTAAGTAAGACTCTCTCCATATGTATATGTATATATTTATCATCTTATCCTGATAAATAAAATTATCTCTATATGTATATGTATATATTTACCATCATTATTTCTATATATGTATATATTTACCAGCTTGTCCCAATCTACAGGTACAGTAATTGTGCAGGTAATTGTTTTTCCATTTGCATCAGCTGGCCAAAGTCCATGAAGTGTGAATTCATGATCACGAATTGGTTTAATGCACTGAGCTGGAGGTCTTAGCTTCAGACAAAATGTTGGTGGCCATGTAAGCACATACCACATCAGTGCTGGTACAGGAGGGGCTTTTATGGAGTCATCAACATGAAGAAATAAAGTCGTTTTGTCTTGGCAACTAACATTAGAAATTATTACAAGTAGAATAACTATGAGAACAAGAAAAAGAAGCAAAGAAAGTTTCTTCATGTTGTGGAGCGTAGGGGGAGATTAGTTGGTTGAGTGGATTTATAAGAAAATTTAGAGGCAAGCTTTGATCCACTAAGGTCTATTATGTATGTGTAGACACGTTTACCATTTATTCAGTCTTGCACCACAATTCTATTGCATAATTTTCTTACAAAATGACAAAATAATAATCTGGGACGGCTCAATCCTTTCGGAAAAAGGCGATCGCCTAAGGTCCCCCAAAATTTGAGGGCCTCATTTTTTAAAAAAATTATAAATTTTAAAAAGTAGATTAAACATTATTTACAAAAAAATAAACTGTTTATATAAAAAAAAAAATTGATAGAGTTTCATATATCTAATCCAGAATACCGTATGTCAAGAAATTAATGTATTGACTCTATTGTTAATTTAAATAAATTTTTTTCTTAAATTCCCATGAAATCCCAATTGAAATAAGTTAACAACTCCTTTCTATCAAATTTTGACAACACACCACCCCACCCCATACCCCCATACCAACGTGACCCCACCCTACCTCAGCTCACATTTTCAATATATACACACAGCTGTACACACCTCAATTCATACAAAAAAAAAAAAAAAAAAAAAAAGGGAAAAGAGGGAGGCTTGGGAGCGGCCTAGTGTGAACCGTTCGGATCAGACGGTCCGTTTCGACTCCGTCAATAGAAAAAGGGCGGGGGAAATCAATGATGGTGAAGGGAAGTTGCCGAAATCGACGAGAATCAGCAAGTCATAAGTGTTTATAGTACGCATCTTTATGTTATGCTCTGAGTTCAGGAAAGTTATCGCATCTTTTCTTTATACTCTTGAGTTCAGGGAAAGGCGCAGCGGGATCATAAGTGTTTATTGTACGCGATCTTATCATTTTTTTTCAAAACGTTATTTTCATGACTTGAACTCATTACTTCCTAATTACATGGTAACAATTTTACGAGTCACTCAGAGGACCACTACCTTTAAAATCCCTAAATTTATCATGTTTATATCAAACTAATAATTTATAATATTGAGTTTTTACATACTGTTATTTATTCATTAACTAATGTCAATTCAATAATATAAATATATATATATATTTCACCTTCATTTTCACTCACTCGTAGTATATTAATATGGTTTGGTCCATATAAAAAAACTAGTCTGAATAAGTGTTTTTATGGTCAAACGGGCCCTAAGTTTTATCTATCTCATATTTCACAAAGCTCGTGTTATTATCTGAGTTCAAGAAAAGATTGAACCATATTATGTCTATATATTACATAAATTTCGCAAATCAATATTCATGAGTTGTTCAAAAAACTATACATTCGAACCATGCTTATTCCCGGGTGAATTTTTAAATACATATCTTTAATTTAAAAATACAAGATTTAAAAGTTATTCACTTTTTTAAATTTCGTATCAAGTCAAAATAGAACAAACAAATTGAAACAGAATAGTCTAATTTACTAACATGGATCACACACATTGTTGCTTAATATGATATAGGGTCGCTTTACCATAACTGGTCTATACCAATTCTTATATAGCAATGGCATACCTAGATGTCATTTGATATGCGATGGAATATCACAAGATTAAGTCCGGTATACAATTTATACTGCATTTAGTTGATGATATTGATTTATTCGTCAAATAAATGCAGTATAAATTTTATCCTAAGTTTAATAATGGAATGTTTGCACCTTATCTCATTCAACCTGGGATTATTATGCGGGTAAGATAATGGATAATTGGGTGTTTTTTTTTTTCAAATTTGAAGGAATATTATTATGCCACTATTTTTATAATATATCTAAATTTTTAAGACACTATTTAGACATAAAAAATTTTAATTTTTGTCTATTTATATATTTAAAGTAGGAATTCCAAATTTTAGTTTTCCATCCTATGTTCGGTACCCACAATTAATCCGAATTCGCGCTGGGTTCGGGTGGTAGCGCTCCCTACCAAAGATCCAATGCAACAGTAACCAAGTTTAAATACAATTTGAGAATGAAAAAGGTATTTTTTTTTTTTCAATTTTGGGTTTGTCGAATTACATACTTAGCTCCCCGATATATCCAATGAAGTTAAAATTTTTGTAATTACTTTGTAAGAGTAGGATTTATGTAAATATGATAAATTAAGATGTTTATTTACGTTATTTTTCCATTCTATTTTATCATATGGACAAAACCATGTACATTGGGCCATTATATTTCTCTGATTTTAAAGTTAAAAATTGAGTTTTACACTTTGGGCCACTATTCTATGGGCTATGGGCCCCAACGAGATAAAGATTTGGGCTCTTCTGATCCATTGGGAATGAGAATAAAAAACATGATACTCTTGTTATGTGGGAACCACCACTAATTAACAAGAATTTAATTAGTAGCCAATTGATCTTTAATTTTTGCTCTCAGAAATTGAATTTATTCTAGCGAGGTATGAGTTCTTTAAGGACACGAGGCATAACTTGTTATTGGATAAAAGATGCAAAAATATAAAATCATGCATTGTGAAAAAGTTATTTTCGTCGAGGAGAAAAAAGAAATTAAAGATCGACCAACACAAAACAGGGACGAAAGTGCAAATGACTCATTAAATATCAATGAGCAAATTACATCAACACACATTAATTTTCGTAGAATTAACCTAAATAGCAACTCATCCAACAGCGTAAATTATAATTATCTGACAAATATATAATATATGTATAATTTGTGTATGCTGATTAGAAAAGATAAATCATAAATTCCACCGGCTATTTATGTAAAGATCCCTTGTTTTTTCAAGCCCATATATTAGCCCAATTTTGGCTTGTGACAATCAAAAGTATGGGGACTTGACACTTTTAGCCAAAATTTGCTAGATTGTTTGCACTATATGGCCTTTCAAGAAACCTGGCCACCATTTAAATAGTCACCTAAAAAATATTTGTGCATATAGCCTAATTTGCCTAATACAATAATGAGAAGAACCAATAGATGGTTCTAGAGGCTCTCTCAATTTTATTTTATGTGATACTATTTTCTTATTAGTCCAATATTCTGTTACGTTTTAAAAATAATTTAAGTTTAAACTTCTTTGTTTACCCTTACTATTGTTTTATATCCACGTAATTCTTATAGCATGTTTAAAACCACAATTCAAAAGTCTTTTTTCTAGATATAATGTTTAATCAAACATTGTCAACAACAATAACAACAATAATATACTCAATGTATTTTCACAATGTGAATTCTGGTGAGGATAAAGTATACGCAGTCCATACCATTACCTCAGATGAAGTAGAAGGTTGTTTCTGATAGACTCCCGACTCATGACAGATAACAATATAATAAGAAAAAAACTTAATGACATGTTCAAACTTACTAGTCATAAAGAAAAGTACTTGACATTTCGTGTTTGGTCAAACACCGTCACATAAATTAAAATGGTTGGAATAAATAGAACATTGATATAGCCATATCCTAGTACCTAATAACTTTGTGTCACCATATGTCTAACCTTTAAAAAAAGCATAATTTAGAGAATGACTTTATAGTTTAATTATATTGAACCCCAATAATCACTAGTATTATTATTCACTAATGTAAGTTTTAAGTGTCTTACATAGGCTGTTGTCTTCCTTTTACATAACTATCCAAAAGGATAAGTATGATTCTTGGAAACAAACACCACTTTATTATCTTAATTATAGTCTTATATAATATAAAGTTGAATTGCATGCTTGTGTGTAAAGTTTAGTTGATTAATCCTTAAACAAATCCATAATTATTTCCACAACATTAGTGGAGAAAATTTAAAGTAGCTTTTTTTTTCCCTTCCTTTTGGCTATTTCATGTGGGATTTTCTATTGTTAGTAATTCTTTGTGGAACTTAAAAGTTGAAAAAAGGAAAAAAGATTCTATGTTCTTTCAAACAAAAGGG
>NW_025889509.1:0-3482 GCF_002878395.1 Capsicum annuum
TCAAGAAAAATCCTAAGGATTCCTTCAAGAACCTTCAGAAATATTAGATCTATTTCAAGATTCAATCACTAAGGCATGCGTAGTGTTCATCCATGGATCCCTTTCATCCATAGAGCTCAAGAATCATGTTTTAAATTATAAATTGTGATTTCCTTGTTGTTTTATGACTATATTCATGTTGATGATTGTTGTTTGGATTCAAGGTTGTATCTTGATATGTTTTCCATAAAGCATGTGAGTAGGTTAGTTGAAACCCATGAATTTTGGATGGATTAAGATTGTTAAATTGATAAGTACACCTATGCCCAAAGTTGTGCATGTAAGGTGTTCGATAAAATGCCAAGAATGATAGAATCCATGTTTTTATGACTTAATAGTGCTTAAATGACAAGCCCATGTTCTATTCTTTATGACTCCACATGAACTCCACGTAATTGTTGTGTGTTATTGTTGTGATATGGAATGAGCATGATATTGAAGCAACGTAAGTATATACATGTTGTGAGCATCCCCTTCCATGTACAAGATGTTGAGATCCAAGTGTAGTATGAAATCCCCTACTTATGATATTGTGAATTGTGGACTCTATTTTTATGATCAAGTCAGTCATGTGTGTCGGTTTCCTTCCATCGAATCCTGCATGTACTTGTAACTGAAAAATATAGCTGTGTCCCTAGAGCCATGTCATGTTATCATGATACTCTCAGTCAAGCCATGATCTATAGAACTCAGACAGTCATGTGACTCAGGAAATCTCTGAAATCTCATGATCTTAGTTAATTCTCAGATAATAGTATTATTCCTTCAGTAAATAGAAGTCAATTACTTAGTCCATGTACATTCAGTTAATCATGTTCAATCTCTTAAGATGGGAGTAGAAGTTAGCACCGAGTGAACCCAAGGATGGGAACTTTCCTGCCAGATAAGGGTGTGATTCTTAGCAGTTATCCTTGTGTTTCAGAACTACGTAGCCAGCGTAGGTTGAGACATCTTAACCTATCAGATTAGGGTTGATGAGGTGATTTGACCTGTCAGACCATGGTCCTACCATTCTCATTAGAGTAACCTGCTAGATAAGGGTCACTCACAGCTTGTCCTTACTAGTGGCGCGGTATTGACACCCTTCCAATCAGGGCACAGATTGGACCCCAGCTCAGCTATTATAGCACATTTGGGGCATGTCGGTTAAAAAACTACCTCCTATGGTTTCAGTCTCAGTCTCAGTAATAGAACTTGGATAGTTCTTCAGATTTTAGTATACCAGGACTGTCAGATATAGTCTATTCAATTACAGTACAAAACTCAGGTAGTTCCATCAGATTCAGGACTATCAGACACAATCATCCATATTATCATATATTCCAGTATTAGTCATGTTAGATATCAATAAACCATGTATTAGCATACATATCTAGATATCACGTATTCACAATCTCAGTTACTATGTATGCATGTTTGCACTCTCACGTTCATATTAGTCATTCAGTTAGAACTGCTCATGCATGTAAGACCTTTTGTATATAGCCTACCTCACTCATATACTCAGTACTTTTAATTGTACTGGCGCATTTGTGCTATGGTGCTTTCTTTTATGTTACACCATAGGTTCTGAGCCACGAGTTCCAGATCATCAGTAGAAGTCGTATTTCAGTATACAGAGTTGCTGTGAGTCCTCTTCATTTGAGGCTGATATGATTTGACTTCATTTATTTTCTTTGCTTATCTTTCAGTTTACAAAGTTAGTTGGAGACATGTTCCTTTAGCTCTTTACTCAGACAGTATTTAAAGACTTTTAGATTTAGTTCAAATTTGTTTTACACTTTAGTTGTTTTGGGTATTTGTTACCCCATATGGATATAAAGATTTGTCAGATATTTTATTCAGTTATACCTTATGGCCTATTGTTCATGTTTTCTGTATTTTACATGTATATTATGCAGTATACAGGTACAGATATCAGTCATGGGTTAGCTTGTGGTCCTTCAGGGTCATAAGCACCGTGTAGCATTCCGGTTCAGAAAAATCGAGGTGTTACAAACTTGGTATCAGAGCCTAAGGTTCAATAGAGTCCTAGGAAGTTTGAAAGCCGCATCTAGTAGAGTCTTGTACATGGGTGTGTTGCACGCCACATTTATGTCCAGGAGGCTATAAGATATTTTAGGAAAAGTTCCCATCTTTCAGTATTTAGGTCATGCTAGTGATCATGATCTCAAGTTAAACCCTCAGTCTAATCCGTTCTTCTCTTATTTCAGAATATGCCTCCAAAGAGAAAAAACCAGCCAACTCCTCAGCCCAAAGATTCTTTGGGCGAACATGTTTCTCATGTAGAGTTTAGGGCCGCATTTACCACACTTCCTCAGTCTATGGCTGTCCAAAAATAAATGGCCACCAGCTATTCCAGCCAATCTAGTGGCGAACTCAGCTGCAGCTAGGATTTGGGACTTCACCCGAATGAACCCTCCATTTTTTTTTCTGATCTAAGTCTGATGAAAACCCCTAGGAATTCATTGACCAAGTCTAGAAGGTCATAGACATCATGGGAGTTACCTTTTGTTAGAGTGACGAGTTAGTCGCATACCAATTACAGGATATTGCTTACACTTGGTACAAATAGTGGAAGTCTGAGAGGTTAGAGAATACAAGTCCTATAGAGTAGGAGGAATTTGTCACGGCTTTCTTAGATGGATTCTTTCTCCAAGAGCTGAGGGAGGCAAAAGTTCTAGAGTTCATTAACCTCAAGCAGGGAAATATGATGGTTAAAGAGTACTCTCTTATATTTACTCAGTTAGATAGATAAGCCCCATATGTGGTTGCAGACAACAGGGCTAAGATGAGCAAGTTCGTGTTAGAGGTGAATGATAGCATGGTAAATAAGTGTAGGTCTGTGATGCTGAACAATGATATGACTTTAGCCAGGATCATGAACCATGCTCAACAAATAGAGGAGCAGAAGATTAGGACTAGGGAGAGGCAGAATAAGAGAGCAAGGTCAGGCATTTTTAGTTTTGCTCAACCTAAATTAGAAGGAGGAAATCATTCATAGTTTCATCCTAAGCCAGCAGTTCCAGCTCCTTCTTCAGCCAGTGCCCCAGTACTGAAATTCAAAGACGGCTACTGAGATCGAGCACCAGGCTTTAAGTCTCAGGGCAGTGTTAGCAGTGCCCGAACTAACCCCCTATGTCAGACTTATGGTAAGAACTATAAGGGTACCTGTAAAGATGGTAGCGATGTTTGTTTCGGTTGTGGCAAGACAGACCACAGGGTTAGAGAGTATCCGCAGTCAGGTCTGCAAGGTCAGTAGAATCGTTCCACAGCCCAGTCCGATTGCCTAAATCAATAAGGTGCCACTTCTAGTGCTACTAGTGGGCAACGTCCAAACAAACTCTATGCTCTTTAGATCCAACAGGATCAGGAAAATTCTCCTGATGTCATTACTGGTACGTTGCAGATTTTCCATATTCATGTTTATGCTTTGCTAGATC
>NW_025889510.1:0-2687 GCF_002878395.1 Capsicum annuum
AGATTTTAGTTACTCTTTGTGGTTAATTAGTTTCCTTTAAGTTTATACAACGATTAGTGTTTCTTAAAAGACAGATTATTATTGATATTGGGATTAATTGGGTTCTAATAGAATGGAATTGGTAATGAGGATTCAATGCAGCAGAACCCAGTTAGTTTAGAACAACACTTGTTAGTTTAGAACAACGCTTGTTTGATTCGATTGACTGTTTCCCTAATGATGTGATTTTGTCTGGAAATTAATGATTTGTTGTGATTTTCACTATATTGAGATTTTAGCTACTCTTTGTGTTTAATTAGTTTCCTTTAGGAGTTAGTATTCCTTGAAAGACAAATTATTATCAATATCGATTAAATGGATTAAATAGAGTGGAATTGGTATTGAGGCTGCAGTGTAGTAGAAACCAGTTAGTTTTAATTAATGCGTCGTTAATTGATTGATTCTTGTGGTTAATTTGTTTCAGTTTGTGCTAGAGAGATTTTTTCATTTGGAGAGTAAATTTTTTATATCCATATAGCTAATCCCAAATTAGTTCGTGATTGAGAAGTGTTTATAGATTGGTTATTGTGATAATTTATTTCTTTGTAAAAGTTTGTTCGGCTGTGGAATAAGGGGAAAAACAAAGCAGAAAAAATGTCGGTTAGATTTTCAAGTAATTCTACCTCGCAATTAGGAAACTAATTATTGGTTAATTACTCAAGTTTCTTAGTACATTGGAATTTTGTGAAACAAAGCTGAAAAATGTAGGGTATTTTTAAGTAATTGTACCTATAAATTGGGAAACTGATAATTGGTTATGATAGATTTGTTTCCTTTTGTTGCATGACACTATTAATAATTGGAAAATATAGGAAATAAGCACTAGATGGGTATTCTTTTCACATGTTTGAGCTGGTTGCACTTGAACATGTTAGTTGATTCAGAAAATGCTATTTTTTGAATCCTCAAAGTCAGGATGCATCTTATAAGGAGACTAATGAAGCAGTATAGGGATCGGAAGAGAAACTTAAACATAGTGTTCATTGACCTCAAAAAGGCGTATGAAAAAATTTTTTGGGAGGTTCTATGGAGATGTTCAAAGTCTACAGGTGTAACTGTGGCTTGCTTACATTGGGGCTATTAAAGACATGTATGATGGAGTTAAATTGTTAGACCCCGTAAGATGCTAGGTTCATTTCAACTCATACTTGCATGTAGAAAGGGATCCAGAACTTAGAATATCTTACTAAATGTTAGGAATTAGTCATTTATAGAGCCCTCAAACTTTGATGAATTTCAATTCGACATTCCCGATATTAAAACACCAATTTCCAAGTTGATTCATGATCAGGGTCACTTGTAGGTCATCTCAAGCGATTTTAGATATTTTGTACTAGTGTAAGGGTGATTTTGGATGTCAAAAACAACAAAGGGTCACGATAGGGCCACGCCGCGAGGGCCAGTTGACCTAAGCTCAGGGTCGCGTCGCGAGGGCTGCTTGACCCGAGCAGGGCTCAAGTCGCAATGGCCGCTTGACCCAAGCAGGGGTCGCGAAGCGATGGGGACCCCATCCAAAATTCTTTTATCTGAGTTTGGGGGGGGAAATGGGTCATCTTCCCCTTATATTATTCATCCTTAACATGAGATCAAGCCTCCCTAAGGGCAAATTCACTGAGTACTTCACAAAATTCTCTTAAGAAAGAAACCCTAGTTCAGCAAGCTCAAGATCAAGTTCCAAGAAATCCCCAATAATCTTCACGAATTTTGTCACTCAGGTATGTTAGGTGTTCATCCTTGGGTTTCCTTCCACCCTTGGGGTTCAAGAACCCTTTTTAAAAACTACAAGTTCATTGATTCATGATTTATATGTGCAAATTGGGTTATATTCATGTTTGTGTTGTTGTATGGGTTTCAATTCAAGATTTAGTTATATGCTCAAGAACATAAGATAGCATGTACGTTGATTGATGTAATTCCCATGTTAAAAACCCGTGAACTTGCAAGTTTTGTTGTAGTCATGATGCTTATGTGTTGATTATTGCCATGTGCATTAATTATGCTTCTCAAGTTTTTGATAGAATATTTATGTGTATTGAATAGTGTAATCATGACATGTTATCATGTGTTTTCATTCATGTACAATTTCATGACTTTCAAGTGTTTGACAAATTGCCTCAGTGAATGAATTATGAACAATTGACTATTGCTATGCTTTCAAGATCGTCTATGTTTTATCAATTATGCTATCGAGTCCGAAGGGTATTTATTAAGATGCAGTAAATATAGAATAGTCCTAGTAAAGGTCAAAATCAGTAGTACTCAGTCGGTTAACAGAACTCAGTAAACTCAGTCCAGTTCAGTCAATCATCATGATCAGTGTTAGTTTAGTCAAGCCTAGTATAGTCTAGTGAATCATTTCAGTGTCAATTTAGTTGGGAGTAGGATTCAGCACTGAGCAAACTCAGGGATGAGTGTATTCCTGCCAGCAGAGGGTTTGATCCTTAGTAGCAATCCCTGCATTATAAAACTACGTAGCCAGCGCAGGGTAAGTCATCCTCCTTCCAGACTAGGGTTGACGCAACCATATATATACATTTCATGAGTCATCCTACCAATTAGGGTTGACCGAGAATTGTTAGTGTCCCTTTGCAAGGTGCTAACACCCTTCCATTTGGGGTCACAAGTTGGACCCCAACTCAACCTAATTG
>NW_025889511.1:0-3078 GCF_002878395.1 Capsicum annuum
GGACCATCGAAAAGAAACTTTCTTCTGAGTCAACTTAGTCATAGGGGCTGATAAGGTAGCAAAGCTCTTAACAAAATACCTATAATAGCCAGCCAAACGAATAAAACTATGAACCTCAGTTGGAGACGTAGGCCTAACTTAATCATGAATCACTGAAATCTTAGTTGGTTCTACCATAATACTTGCCTTGGACACCACGTGTCTGAGAGAAGATACTGACTCAAGCCAAAACTCACACTTGGAGAACTTTGCAAAAAGCACATGCTCTCTCAAAACCTAGAGCACAACCCTTAAATACTATACATACTCCTCACTACTCCTCGAATACATAAGGATACCATTAATGAACACTATGACAAAAGTGTCTTGATACGGTCTGAACATATGGTTCATCAAGTCGATAAACACGGTTAGAGCATTTTTCAGCCCAAAAGACTTTGAAGGTTTTACACTCCATTAGGGTTTATAAGTTAAAAGGGAGGCATAAAATAGCCAAAATTCATGCAAGACAGCACATAATTATGGACCAACCATCTCTCTAATGGCACGGTCATAGGTCTTACCTCACCGTAGTCGGAGCCTTATGTCGCACCTCTTTTGCTGTGGTCACAACACTTTGGTGCATGCTATGCATGGTTGAAGCTTGGAAATTGGTTTCGAGCTTCAGCTAATGCCTCGGGATACATCTGGGGTCCGTTTTGAGCTAATAAGATATAAAACCCCATAGTTTTTGACATTTTAGACACGCTGGCAAGATTGGATTTTGAATATAAAGATGTTTTACTAAAGTTTTTGCTTAATGGTCAATTAGGACCAACAAAGACTTTAAGTTGAGAAAGGGATTATAAAACCAAGACGAACCGTCAGGTAACCAAACTATCGGTCCCCACAAGTCATTAATGACTTGGGACATCTATGGAGAAGCTCTGTCAAAGGAAGTAAACAAGAATATGGATAATGACCTGAAGGGTCATTACGACATCCACTACTAAGGAACTTTTGTCCCCAAAATTTAAAGACAAGAAAGTACCTAAAGCCTCGAACAAATGAAGATACTGGGCCCGCATCTCACTCTAGATCTCCCAAGTAACTTTCTCTATTGGGCGATGCATCCATTGAGTGTTAACTACTAGAATCTCCCTAGTATGAAGTCGCCTCACATCACTAGCCAAAACAAGCATGGGCTCCTCCATAAAGGTCAACTAATCGTCCAACTGGACCGAGTCCCATCTAAGCACATAAGAAGGATCCGGAATATGCTTTTGCAACAAAGAGACATGGAAAATCGGATGGATAGCAGCAAAGTCTGGGGGTAAAGACAACTCATAGGCCACCTTTTCAACTACAAGAAGAATCTCAAAAGGTCTAATGTATCGAGGACTAAGCTGGACTAAGATTACCCTTTCTTCTAAACCTCATCACACCTTTCATAGGTGAAACTCAAAGGAACACATAATCCCCCACTCCGAATCCCAAGGCATGGAGTCTATGGTCGACATAGGCCTTCTGCCTACTTTGGGCTACCGTCAACCTATCCTAAATCACTTTGACTCTATCTAATGAGTCCTGAAGAAAATTTGTACCACATTGTCTAACCTCAGATGTCTCAAACCATCATATAGGAGAACTACACCTCCTACCATACAACACCTCATAAGGTGCCATCCCAATACTCGAATATTAACTGTTGTTGTAGGCGAACTCCATCAATGGTAAGTGTTGATCCCAGTAACCTTCAAAGTCCATAACACAAGCTCAGAGCATATCCTCAAGCACTTGCATAGTTTGCTTGGAATGACCATCCATGTGTGGATGAAAGGCTGTACTTAAATCCACTCAAGTACCCAACTCCTCATGAAATGCTCTCCAAAACCTTAAAGTGAATACAGAACTACGATATGATATGATAGACACAGGGACCCCATGCGAATAAACAATCTCCTAAACATAAATCTGAACCAATCTCTCGGCACCGAATTTCATCGAAATAGGAATGAAGTATGCTGACTTGGTCAAACAATCTAAAACAACCAGATACCATCATGATCATGGGAAGTATGAGGCAACCCATTAATGAAGTCCATAGTGATCCTTTCTCATTTCCATTCGGGAATGGGCAATCTCTGAGTCAATCCACCAAGACACTAATGCTCGACCTTAACCTACTAAAAACACAAGCAACGAGCTATGAAGTCTGCCACATCTCTCTTTATACCATCCCACCAATAAATCTTTGTACATCTTAGTCATATCAGGAAGAATAAAATATCTAGAACTATGAGCCTCATGCAAAATAGGCTGAATCAAATCATCGAGTCAGCGAATAGAAATACGACCCTGAAATCTAAAGATACCCTTAGAATCCAAGACGTGTCTCCCAGACTCATAGCTCACTACCCGATCAAGGAGAAGGCACAACTTATCATCCTTAAACTGACGATCATGAATTTTCTCAAATAGGGAGGACCTCGCCTCTACATAAGCCAACCCTCGCGGGATCCAAGATGCCAAGGAGACTACAAATTGGCTAAGGACTGAACGTCCCATGCCAATAACCTCTGAGAAACTAAAATATATGTCAAACTACTCATAATCACCGCCTTGTGACTCAAGGAATCCACCACCACATTAGTCTTTCTCAGATGGTACAGGATAGAAATATCATAGTCCTTTAGAAACTCCATCCATCTATGTTGGTGAGTATTAAGCTCCAGCTAGGTCATAATATGTTGAAAACTACGATGATCGGTAAAAATCTCACAACACACACCATACAAATAATGCCTCCAAATCATGAGCGCAAAAACTACCGCCGCCAACTCTAAATCATGCGTGGGTAGTTACGCTCATACACCTTAAGTTGTCTAGAAGCATAAGCAGTAACACAACCCTACTGCACCAAAACACAACCAAGCCCAACACCAGAAGCATCATAAAACATTTTAAATCCCTTGCCCTCAACACGAAGAGCTAATACCAGGGCTAAAGTGAGACAATCCTTCATCTTTCCAAAGCTCACCTTACACTCTTTGGACCATCGAAAAGAAACTTTCTTCTGAGTCAACTTAGTCATAGGGG
>NW_025889512.1:0-1273 GCF_002878395.1 Capsicum annuum
AATTATGTAAAACTTATATTAATTTTCTAGGAATAACTCTGGGACAAGGAAAAATAAAACTACAACCACACATAGCGAAAAAGGTATTAGACATGCCAGACAAATTAGAAAAGATCTACAAAAATTCTTAGGATTGGTAAATTACGCACGCAATTTTATCCAAGACTTAGGAAAAATAGCAGGTCCTTTATATGCAAAAACAGGTAGTAAAGGACAAAAACATTTTAATATAGAATATATTAAACTAGTCCAAAAAATAAAAGAAAAAGTCAGCAATATCCCGGACCTAAAAATTCCATTAGAATCAGACTACTTGATAATTCAAACAGATGGAAGTGATTTAGGATGGGGAGCTATTTTAAAAGCAAGACCTAATAAATATAGTAATAAAAACGAAGAACAAATTTGTGGCTATCAAAGTGGCGCGTACAAAGAAAAGGGCAACATGAGCGCCATAGACTTGGAAGTATTAGCAATCATATATGGCCTTAATGCCTTTAAGCTATATATACTAAATAAAGAAGAAATATTAGTCAGAACAGATTGTGAAGCTATAGTTAAATTTCATCAAAAAATAAATGACAAAACTAGCAGTAGACGAAGATGGCTAAATTTTACAGATACCATATCCGTCTACAAGAACATAGTATTCGAACATATAAAAGGAAAAGAGAACGCACTAGCTGACCAGTTAAGTAGATTACAATTGGGAGTAAATAAATAAATTTTTAATTGTTACTCATTTGTTTTCAGCATGAGACCAACAGGACAACCTCCTGCAGACAAAGGCAAAGGTGTAGCTTCATCCTCAGAAGCTTACCAACAGACAATGCTAGGTAACTTAAATTTTAGACCATTAGAGTCCCTCGAGACAATGGAACGAATTCACTTCGGCCCATTTAATTTAATAGCATACCCTGAGAGCAATATATCATTTAGAGTAAGACCAGACTACGTTTTAGACAGACCCCAAAGGTGTTTAATCGATAACCTTTGGATTTCTTATAACAGACAAAATAGAAACCATTTTATGGCATCTATGAATGCTTTATGTCATTACATGGCCGAAAAAAGTAGGCCTCGTTTTAAATACTATGTAGTAATTCATGGAAAAAATAATGGCATTTTCCAAACTTGGTTAGAGGTATTAGATTCTATACAAGGTTTCAAAGCTCCTCTCTTCAAAGGTTTTAATGATTTCACAGAAGCCACTAATCATGCTAGGGGATACTTAGGCCCAAACTATTACATATCTCCTTCTCTGAGACAAAAT
>NW_025889512.1:1373-1907 GCF_002878395.1 Capsicum annuum
AAATACTATGTAGTAATTCATGGAAAAACTAATGGCATTTTCCAAACTTGGTTAGAGGTATTAGATTCTATACAAGGTTTCAAAGCTCCTCTCTTCAAAGGTTTTAATGATTTCACAGAAGCCACTAATCATGCTAGGGGATACTTAGGCCCAAACTATTACATATCTCCTTCTCTGAGACAAAATCCAGATCAGATACCCCAGTACAACTTGCAAAAGGAAACTGGAAAGATTATTTTTTGTAACCACTGTTCTTCCATGACTGAAAACTTCAAAACACTCAATGCCCAAAAAGAATCGTTACTCATGGAAAACACCAGATTAATCAAACACATACATATGCTAGAAACAAAACTCAGACAACAAACTCCCGTGAGCAAAACTGATGCACAAACCCAGACCCCAACGCAGAGTTCTCCATCTCCTCAAAAAATGGATGAGAAGGGTGTGCATTTCCCAATAAATGCTCAGAAATCCACTGTACCGGATGTTGGTACAGCTAGTCCGATTCAAACGGTGATCGGTAAAGACGCC